>NW_016811527.1:2356411-2373228 GCF_001698545.2 Rhinopithecus bieti | reverse complement strand
AAAAAAAAAAAAAAAAAAAAGGCCAGCACCAAAACACATCATACATCTTTAGGAGATACAAAATAAAAAATTAAAACCAAAAAAATAATCCAAGAAGGCTTAGAGTAAAACACACAAACACACACACACACACACACACACACACACACACACCCCAACAAAGGAAGAGGAATTCAGAAGTCGTCAGAAGCTAAGAGTTTGAGGCTGCAGTGTGTTACGTTCACACCCCTGCACTCCAGCCTGGGCAACAGAGAAAGACCTCATCTTTAAAAATATTAAAAATGAAAATAAAAGCCAATGGAGTAATGCTTTTAAAATGCCAAGGAGTAATGCTTTAAAAATGCCAAGGAAATATTGTTTTCTACCCAGAATTATACTCCAAACCAAGTCATCAATGCATAACGAAGGTAAAAGACGTTTCACTCTTGTAAAGTTAATTTTCCACATTTTTCTTCAGAGGAAGCTGAAGGTGTATTCTGGAAATATGAAGGAGAAAATAGAAGTAAGGAGACTCAAGAAATAGGCCACTTTGCAGGAACAGAAAGGTAGAAACGTAGTGTGACATCTGTGCTGCTGGCAGCTTAAGCAGAGCTGTTAGTGTGTATACACAGGAATGCCCAGTTGGCTGTTTAAAAATGACTTCCGTCTTGATTGGTCAGTGATGATGCCATGCTAGCTGTTAAGTAATTTGACTCCAAGGTGAATTCAAGAGGGAAGTAAACAGGAAAAATGGTGACAATATACAGTTGATTTTGTAATTGAGAAGATGAAAAACTTTAGACTATGATAAACATACATTCCATTGTCAATAAAAAAATGAGGAAAGGAAAAAAACTGTACAAAAAAAGTATAGAGATTAATATGAAGCAGATACGAGCCAAAAAATAATGTGATATTATTTTCAGCAATTTGAGGTCATTTTAAATAATCTACTTATTTTTGGTGTTGGAAATACTCTCTGAGTGACTGAAGGGTCACGACCATAGTTTTATAGAGAAGGAAATGTAATCCTAGTACTCATTTCATCCATGACCAACATCCATGTAGTCATAATGTCCCCATCTACTTGAATTTTAACTTTTAGAATCAACCTATGGATCAAACATGAAACCCTGGTCATTGTTATAGCACAAAATGTAATTATTAAGAATCCTGACAACATAAAAATAAGAATACTGAGAAGGTGATCATTGGAATGGGAGAAAGCAAAGTAGAAGAAAGTTTAGTCATTAAAATTCTCATGTTGAGAATTTTAGGTGCTCACTGATGTTGATGGAACAAGACATCAAGAAATTCCTTTTTTAAGTTACAAAAATAATCAACAGAAGACAAATTAATACAACAACCATCAAACAATGAAAAAAGGAGATAAACTGGTGAAAATAATGCTGCACTCATTATTAGATTCTCATATTTCATAGTGGGGAATCAGTACATATTGTCTAAAACTTCCTCACTGAAAACTTCCTCAATGAATTTATCTCATTTATGGAGATAAATTCACCATAAGAACAAAAACAGAAAAGACTAAAAGAGATCGCCTCTAGGCAGTGAAATTGAATGAATAAAAGACCCTCAATTCTTGGGTTTTCTTATCATAAGCATTTAGTCTGATTTTTAAAAAGTAATAAACACAACATAAAAGCCTTTGTTTTGGATCTACTACATGCTTGTGAATACTAAAGGAACAAAAGAATCGTCTATTTCCCTGAAATCTTTTCTATTTCATACGTGAGGCAAGACCTTAAGGAAAAGGCAACATGTAAGAAAGTACTTAGTAAAGTGTAGAGTATACTTACATAAGTGCTAAAGGACTGCAAAAACTTAATGACAATACTTCGGATTACTTTTGTAGCCTCTAAGAGATAACTGAGAGATAGTTCTTTAGGGAATACTTCTTGGAAAAGAGTAGTCCTTCCTAGTTCGATGTATCTTCAAGGAAGTAATGGATTACTGTGGGTGGGGAGTAAATGCAAAGGCCTTTTTCAACGAGATGAAACCCATGGGAAAATATCCAGAGATAAGTAGTGAACGCATGGGACAAATGTAGGGGCTGGGAAATGGAGTGGGATTGAGCAGGGAAACCAATCATGTGTTTTTAATAGCACTGCCTTCTAGAAGTTATGCCATATATTATCTTGAATCATTTCTTTCTGGTATGAAAAATGTTATATGAAATAACGATTGGGTTTTATTTATTTATTAGAGTTAAGGTTGCTTCTAAGAAAAACTGGTTTATTTATAGGAATGCAAATTTTTTAAAGCCTTTTGGAATTTAGAAAAGGCTTGTCATTTAAAACTCCTATAAATTAGATATGCTCTATTCTATACAACAGACTTACATGTTCTTTCTCAGAAGATACGCAGCATCAACAATTTGTCAAATGTGATTCTTCTGAGGAAGCCATTTGAATTTAAACTGTAAGATCCAAAAAACTATGACCTTAGTAGAACATATACTCATTAGAAACTTCCAAGTAAAATAGATACCTTTGATTTTTCTCTGAAACATATTTGTGCCCACAGTTTCCTATAGTGTTTTAATTTTGTTCACTTAAATATTTTATTTTTCTCTATCATGTCAGAATTAGCTAACAATTGAGGCTTACCTAGGATTCTAAATAATTTCAAATGGATTTAAGATTTCCATGTACTTTCTATAGTTTCATTATTTAAAGGAGTTTTTTGGATTTAAAATATGTTTAGATGCAAGATTTTAAAGGGAATAAAGGACATTCCCTACTGCCTCAAGGGTTTCAAGCCACTGTGGTCACCATGAAAATGTGGGCTCTGAAATCTAACTGCAGGGATTGTAACCGACCAAGGCCCCTGGCTTCTGGGCTCTGAAATCTATCTCTGAGTTGGACTAGGAAATCCACACTGCTAAGGGTTGCTCCCAGCCAACAGGAGTGCGGTGGCCAGATCTCAGCTCACTGCAAGCTCCGCCTCCCGGGTTTACGCCATTCTCCTGCCTCAGCCTCCCGAGTAGCTGGGACTACAGGCGCCGGCCACCTCACCCGGCTAATTTTTTGCATTTTTAGTAGAGACGGGGTTTCACCGTGTTAGTCAGGATGGTCTCGATCTCCCGACCTCATGATCTGCCCGCCTCGGCCTCCCAAAGTGCTGGGATTACAGGCTTGAGCCACCGCGCCCGGCCGAAACATTCTTAAAACTGTACTGTAGTGTAAAACGTTTTCATATCCAACCTTCATTCCTTCCCTCTCTCCTTCACAAGGTTTTGCATGGTGATCTGACAAATTTCCCAGCCTCCCCCAGCTTCCTCTTCTTTTTTCCTTATGGCAATTCTCCCCAATAAATCTCTTTCATATCTAATCCTGTTACAGTAGCTGTTTCTTGGAGGACTTCAATTCACTATTAAAGATAAAATTTTAAGAATGGCTGTTTATCACGTCTCTTCAATAAGACAAAAAAGAAAGGAAAATTTAAATGACCTGGAAGGAGACCAGGGAATACTAGGCAATGAATATCATTGTTAATGATCTTGGCCGGGCGCGGTGGCTCAAGCCTGTAATCCCAGCACTTTGGGAGGCCGAGACGGGCGGATCACGAGGTCAGGAGATCGAGACCATCCTGGCTAACCCGGTGAAACCCCGTCTCTACTAAAAAATACAAAAAACTATCCGGGCGAGGTGGCGGGCGCTTGTAGTCCCAGCTACTTGGAGGCTGAGGCAGGAGAATGGTGTAAACCCGGGAGGCGGAGCTTGCAGTGAGCTGAGATCTGGCCACTGCACTCCAGCCTGGGCGACAGAGCAAGACTCCGTCTCAAAAAAAAAACAAAAAACAAAAAACAAACAAACAAACAAACAAAAATAATAATAATCTTATTGTATACATTAGTTTATTCATCCAACAATTAATGACTACTTACTATGTGTCAGGTAGAGTACTAGGTGCTTAAGATACAGAGATTGAATATGACCTCGTCTTTGATCCCTATAATTTCATTGACTGGCAAAGAAGACAATACTCCTTGAATAAACTCTAGCAGAAGTAGATACCCAGTGTTATGGGAACTCGCTTGAAAACACAACGGATTCTTCCACATGAGAAAGGCTGAGGGTGAAGGTTCAGTGATGTGAGCCTTGAAATTTGAGTAGGCATTCTCCATGTGAAGAATGCAGGAAGAAAAGTTTCCAATCAGAAGGTACAGCATAAGCAAAGGCACGAGGGGAGGCAAGTATGTGGGATATGTGAGCAGTGGTGAACAGTAGGTATGGTCAGAGCTGACAGTGATTTTTAGGAGCATGGTAGACCTGAAAAGTGAGACAATGTTGCTATGAAGAGATAATGGTTGACTGCTATGCTGAAGTCTAGTAAATAAATGTCTGGATGTACTATTTTCCTCTTCACACAAAAAGGAGAGTAATCAACAAGTACTTAACAGAGTCTCCTTAGTAAGGAATCAGATTCAGAACAGAAGCTGTAAGGGAAAAAGGTCTGATCCCTACCTGTGATTTACAAAGTAAGCATCAAATGTAACTCAAGATAACAAAGAATAAAACAAAACTAGATAAAATTGATTTACAGCATATTTTGTCCAGAACATATTCAGGATGCTAACACAATTAAGTTTAGCACCTTCTGCGTTCCAGCTCTGTACTAAGTGCTGTGGGATTCTCAGGAAAGTAAGAGAGAAGCCCTCCTTCTCTTTTACTAGAGCCCATCGGTTTTGGGTGGAATGATGAAGGTGTGATGGTTAATTTCATATCGCACCTTGAATGGGAAGCAGAGTGCACAGACATTTGCTCAAACTTTAATCTGAGTGTATCTGTAAGGGTATTTTTGTAAGATTACCATTTGAATTGGTAAACTGAGTAAAGCAGATTTCTCTCCCTAATGTGGGTGGGCTCCATTCAATTCGTGAAATGTCTAAATAGAACATAAAGGCTGACCCTTCCTTGAGTAAAGAAGAACTCATCCTGCCTGGCTGCCTTTAAGCTGGGACATGGGTTTTTTCCCTGCCTTTGGACTCTATTGAAACATCATCATTTCCTGGATCTTGAGCCTGCTGGTCTTTGGACTGGAACTACACAATCAGCTCTCCTGGTTCTCAGCTCTTTGGACTCAGACTGGAGCTACACATTGCCTCTCCTGGGTCTTCAGCTTGCCAACTGCAGATCCTGGGATTTGTCAGTCTCTGTAATTTTATGAGCCAATTCCTCATAATAAATGTTTTTATTTATTTATTTTTTTGAGACAGAGTCACACTGTCACCTAGGCTGGAGTGCAGTGGCATGATCTCGGCTCACTGTAACCTCCCGCCTCCCAGATTCACACCATTCTCCTGCCTCAGCCTCCAGAGTAGCTGAGGTTATAGGCGTCTGCCACCACATCTAGCTAATTTTTGTATTTTTAGTAGAGACAGGGTTTCACCATATTGACCAGGCTGGTATTGAACTCCTGACCTCAGGTGATCCACCCGCCTTAGCCTCCCAAAGTGCTGGGAAGACTGGTGTGAGCCACCGTGCCCAGTCAACTAATCTCTTTAAATTATATTATACACATACGTACACATGCCCTATTGTTCTGTTTCCCTTGAAAAGCCTGACTAATGCAAAAGGGAAGCACAAAGATATGGTAAGCGCCATAAGAACAAAGATTTCTGGGTCCTCAGGGAACACAGAAAAGCATCTATTTCAGAATTGGAGAAAGTGGTGAAAGGGTGATCAGGAGGCTTCCCAGACGAAAGTGGCTACACTGATACAGTGCTGCAACCACTATAGATAATCTAATGCTAAACAATAAATGCTGAAAAATAATTTTAACAGTATTCCAATGCCTGCATAGAATCAAATATAAATTCTTCAGCCAATATATCTAAAACCCTCTATAATCTGTCGAAGTGGGAGTTAACATGTCTCCAGTGCTTTCCTGCTCATTGCCCAGAGAAAATCCCCAGGTAGCAGAATATGTTTGAGTCTCTCCAAAGCCTACAGTTACAGCATTCCCTTCATCTGGACAACCTGTTCTCTCTCTGCTATTCCCCAAACCCCTTATCACACTGGCTGGGTGACTTGGTGTAAGTTATTTAAGGCTTGTGTCTCAGTTTGGTCATTGGTAAAAGGAAGGGATGATAATAGTACCTAATTCATAGGGTTGTAGTGAGGCATAAATGACCTAATTATTAACCAAAGGTCCTTAGCACATGTCAAGTGCAATAGAAGTGTTTCCAGTTGTTATTATCGCTCTTAGGCAGTTCAAACTCAAGTTACATTGACTCCACCAAATCTTTTCAAATAGCAAATTCATAGAGATTTCATTTTCCTGAAATCTGATGGCACTTTAAAAATTCTCCATGAACATTTAGCACATAATACCTTATCATCATGCTACTTGTTTTTCCCAGAATGGGCCCTGGAAACAGCCTCCCTGGGTTAGAATCCCAGTGCTACCCCCTTGAGGACTTGTGAAAGTTACTCCCTAAGTCCCAATTCCTTCATTTGGAAATTGTGAATAATAATAATACCCACTTTAATGGGTTATTATACAAACTCAGTGGCAAATATACTCCTTAATAGGGTGACTGGCACACGGTAAGAGCTACTACATGTTTGATATTAGTAAATGGTAAGTTCCAAAGGCACAGAGCTTTGCTTTAATTCTCAAATTCTTAGCAGTTAGTCAAGTTACGGGATAATCATGATAAATCACTTCAGGAATTCAGAAGAGAAGAAGATAACATTGTCAGAAAGAAAAGTAATTAAAAGTGAAACTATTAAGCTAGATGGGTTTATATCTCAAGCATTTTGTTCATTTAATGAATATTCAGGAATCATCAACTGGGGTACTATGGGTACATGACTATGACTGATATGTACTCATTGAGAGGCCCATGAATTAACAGGTGAGATGACATATATAAAAATAACATCATTATAAGGAAGTACATAATTCATATTGCAAAGTTCAGAACTCCGAGAAAAAAGCTCCATTCCTTCCTCAAATATTCAGACAGCACCTACTAGGTATAAGTCACTGCATGAGGCATTCCGTGGTAGACTGGAAAAGAAGCTGAGAAAGAGGGCAAGCATGGCTGCTGTTTCAGATCCCTGTTCCTGCTATTTAAAAAACCAAACCGAACTAACCCCTTCCCTACAAATAACAACAACAACAAAAATCATGTTGCTTTACATTTTGCACTTTCAAAGGCCTATCTCATGCAACTCCCTTAAGAATTCTCAGAGGCGAGTTTTAAATAATTTCAGTAGTTTATAATAATTTGCCTTAATTCACAAGCCAATATATTCTTCTATCAGATTCAAACAACCTAACGTCTGATTCCAGGCTCTCCCTTCTAGTTCTATACATTCTCCACTGCATCACTCAGTATTCTCTTCCTGACTATTCTCACTGCTCAGCCACCCCTGCCACACCTTTCAAGACCCCCCTACCTTGATGTCTGTAAGCTTCTGAGTAATTAATGTCATCTAGGAAGGCCTGATATTGTTCAAAAAGAAGAAAAAAATCTACAGCCCTCATAGAGAGGAAAAAATAGATATGCATTTGATTCCTTTACTAAGAAATAGGGTATTATTGATCTTTGCATCTTTATTATCCTAGAGAAAGTAAGCTACTTGCAAAACAATGATAGTAAAGATATGCTAAGCAATCTTTAAGTATTTATGATGCTTTAGATTAGTTTGTATTATGGACAATTTTACCAGAGCTTCTAAGTGCTTCCGACTTCAGGGCTTTAAGCTGCTTAAGCATTTATACTTAATGGTTAGACTAAGATAATGCCTACCCTCTTAATACAACACTACTGAAGGCCAAATGTATACATTACATCATTTTTAAGATTTATTTTTCAAGTGACTTAGCACTATTAAACCTCAATATTGCCCCTTGACAACTTTTCTTACATTCAGATTGGCTTTCACTTGCTCAACTGTATACATGGGGAAATGGTTCCTTCTTGGGTTTGACGGCCGCTTCTGAGTGTTTTCAGGTATTCTATACTTGAATTCTATATAGACAGGCTGAGCACATAAATAACCTTCCCAAGGGAAGTTCCCATCTTGCGCCATGCACCTGTGGGAATTCACTGCAACAAAATGCCCTGGAGGGCTGATTTGAATACCATGTTCCCAGTAGAATTCTTTCTAAGATGCTCACTTATTAACCACCAAGGATTCTGATGCTTAGATTAGCCCAGCAGAGAGCTAAAAAGTGGTGGAGCAAATGCAGAGAATCACTAGTTTATAAACTCAAGGAAGGAACAATGACGATTATTCTGTGTTCCCAAAAAAAGCTCAGAGACAGAAACATTTTGCCACATGGAAAAAACATTACTTGAAAAAGACCCCGAGCAAGCTCTTTTAGACGCTTTAAGGATATCCTTAGTAGTATCATTAGTAATATTATTATTATTTAAAATCTAGATGATACTATTATTGATGATAACTAACTGAGTCATTCGCAAAAGCATGGTATTGACACAACGAGCTGCTCGATAAATATTTGTTGGAGAGTCACTTAAAAACAAATACTAAGAATATTTTACCAAGCTGATTTCCATTTGACTTTTAAAAGTTTTCTGCATCACTGTTTGGTCAGAAGGGTATTTTAACTAGAAGAGACGGTTTTAGCTTAAAACCCTGAAACATTGTTTTTAGAACAGGTACTAAACTTGACAGAACAAGGTCTTACTTCCCCATAATTCCCTCTTTTCATTAATGTCATTTTTTTCAATGCATTTAAAAGACAGTGTATGCCCTAGATTCTGAAGTCACTAATATATATTCATGAAGCAAACATGATTGGAGTGTTATTCTGCAAAGCTCTATACCTTATCATATTCTTGTCTCAGATTAGTAGCATTTTTTTTTTTTTTTCGCCGAAAGATGGGGAAACATCTATTTTACCAGATTTGGGAAAGTCAACTACATTTATCTGTGTTGTATACATAACTTTACCTCTAATATCTATTTTTAATGAAATATCCGTCTACAGCAAAATAACAGTTACAATAGAATATATCAGTTTCCTGTTGTAACAAAGCTATTTCGGATTCTTATTCTTCTGCTGGTCTGGGTTATAAAATTCTTTGATGTCTGCTAGTTATTAATGTGTTTTTGTTGTTTTGTTTTAAATACAACTTCTGAGTATAGGGAATTAATTATTTATAAGCTGAATATGGAAGAAAATGGTAAAGGAAAACATGGAGGTTACAAACAATAGTAATAAAGGCCTGAAGAGGTTAAATTTGCTTAGGTTAGACTTGATTTCCAACTGGTTTTGTGTGATTACAAGTCTTACAATATCAATTAAAATATAGTTTGGATTGATTTATGTTACTTGGAGTACAAAATTACAATCTGTATCTTTAGAGACAAAGTTATTGTATCTAAATTATGTTAATTTTAGATTTATGTCTAAATATTGTTGTCTACTTTTTGTGGTAAGCAATCTGCCTTTTAAATTCTTTTGGTTGAATATATAGAACACTTTCTGTTGCTTAATAATTTCTTCATTATTATTTATTTATTTTTTTTTTTGAGATGCAGTCGCGCTCTGTCGCCCAGGCTGGAAGTGCAGTGGCGCGATCTCGGCTCACTGCAAGCTCCGCCTCCCAGGTTCACGCCATTCTCCTGCCTCAGCCTCCCGAGTAGCTGGGACTACAGGCGCCCGCCACCCTGCCCGGCTAATTTTTTGTATTTTCAGTAGAGACGGTGTTTCACTGTGTTAGCCAGGATGGTCTGGATCTCCTGATCTCGTGATTCGCCCGCCTTGGCCTCCCAAAGTGCTGGGATTACAGGCGTGAGCCACTGCACCCGGCCAATTTCTTCATTATTTTAAATGAGCTTGCTTGATATGTAGTCTAATTCCTTTATCATTAGAATCATCCTGTAAGTTGTACATTGTTATGGATAGAGTGCCTTCACAATATAGACAAAATATAAGTGTCTGCTCTTAAAATAAATATTATATTATGCAAATAAAACAAACTTTTCCAGCAAATGAAATATCAATGAAAAACTTAATTTTTAAGTTCAAATAAATATGTCAGACCATGACTCAGAGAAAGGAGCAAACACTGCACTTTGGCGGGGCAGGGCGAGGGGGGTGAGGGGAATCCCTATATTCAGATTAATGGGTTTTGTTTAGAAAGTGAACAAAAAGTTTATATCTTGGAGATAATATATCCAGCTCCAAATTATGAACTACTGGAAAACAGCTCTTCCTACAGCGTAAGAGAATCCATTAATAACATCAGAAATACTAGTAAATGCATATTGAGTGTTATATAGGATTGTTTATTTCTATCATCATAACAACCTTATTATTCCCATTTCAAACAGCAGAAAACTGTGTCTTAGAGATGTTGAGTAATTTGTCTGATGTTACTGAGATGAAAATTCAAAGAGCTTAGATTCCAACTGAACAAGCCTGATTCCAAAGCCTGAACTTTGACATCACGAGAGTAAGTGAAGAAATAAGCCAATCACGGCAGCCTACAATGAGATTTTCATATATTACTAAACTATTTGTAGAAATAATAAAACCATGTTCACTGTAACAGAAAAAACTCAATACAAATAACAGGTCAAAAAATGCTAAGAAAATAATAAAATAATATACAGCACATTAAGTTTGTTTTCTGTTTTAAAAAAGTTACTCACTGTTTTACATCTGTCTTTCTGTTTAAGGTGACTTGGATTTTTGGTTTTCACCTACTTTAGAACAGTTTGCTGTGCAGAAGCCCAGCTTGAAATAAAATGGCAGTTGATGATATTTTTCATATTGGCATACTTTGTGCAATATTCAGTGGCTTTTCAATGGCATTTGGAACATAAATAGAAATTACTGAGCTAGCTATGCTGAAAGCAAAACAATTGCTTAGACCACTATTGTGAGGGCATCAGTACAGAACTGTTTAAAGCTGCTGATTTCTATGTGTTCATTTAAGTTTATGATATTTAAAGGCAGAAGTCTGAACATGAAAAGAAAGAATATCTCTAAAAGTAACTCAGTCATGGAATCTGCTAAGTAGTCTAAAGATATAAAATGTAACATGCCAAGTTTACAACCATAAGAGTCTTACTCTACACTAGTATATTTAGCTGCAGAGCTAGAAGAAATGACTGATATCCTAGTCTCCCATAATCAATTAAGGGGCACATTCATTCATTTATTCAATTAACAAATATTTTCTTAAACACATTCCATGTACCAGATGCTATTCTAGGTATTGGCGGTAAAGACAAATGATGGGAGGGGGGCCTATAGAATCCCTGTTATCACAAAGCTGCCTTCATGTGGATAATAATAGCCAACGAGGCCGCGCGCAGTGACTCAAGCCTGTTATCCCAGCACTTTGGGAGGCCGAGACGGGCAGATCACGAGGTCAGGAGATCGAGACCATCCTGGCTAACACGGTGAAACCCCATCTCTACTAAAAAATACAAAAATTTAGCTGGGCGAGGTGGCGGGCACCTGTAGTCCCAGCTACTCGGGAGACTGAGGCAGGAGAATGGCGTGAACCTGGGAGACGGAGCTTGCAGTGAGCTGAGATCTGGTCACTGCACTCCAGCCTGGGCGACAGAGCGAGACTCCGTCTCAAAAAAAAAAAAAAAAAAAATAGCCAACGAACAAACAAATTCACATTGTATATCAGAAAGCAGTAAGCATTATGGGGAAAAACAATATAGTAGGGTAAATAACTGGAAATGCCAAGGGTAGAAATAAGGATACTATTTTAATTAGGTGATAAAGTAAGGTTTCACTGAAAAGGTGCCAAATGAGCAGAGAATTGAAGAAAATGAGAGTGAGTCACGTAGAATTGGGGAGTAAGAAAATTCGAGGCAGAGAGAATAGCAAGTGCAAAAGACCCTTTGGTAAAGGCATCCTTGAAGAAGACGTAGTAGAAGCCAAAAGAGAGTCTCACAGGATTTGTAGACTAACAAGACGGACATTTGTAGGAGATGAAGTCAGGGAGGTAGCTTGGTCACTAAAAATAATTTGACTTTTATTTATTAGAGATATTGAGTCACTGGAAAGTGTTTTAACAGAGGAGTGGCATGGCATGTCTTACCTTAAAAAAACAAAAAAAATTGTACTGAATGCCATCGTGATAAAAAATTACAGGGAGGAAGGGTGGAAACAGACCAGATAGATTACTTCAGCTATCCACATGGGAGATGACAATGGCTTGGAGGGTTGGCTCCTAGATATATTTATTGATAAATTGGATGTGATAAAGAAAAGATGCCAAGGTTTTTCATGTGATGAAGACTGGTGATAGACAACTATAAGATTTCTGGCCTAGGCGATTGGCAGAATGGAGTTGCATTGAACTGAAGATGTCTAGAATTGTTCTGGGAAGGAGGTGGGAATTGGACATTTCATCTTAGTTAAGTTCACCGTGAAATGCTTAATAGGAACTCAGTGATGTGAAATAGGTAGTAACTCTGGAATTCAGTAGTGAGGTCTGGGATTGAGTTATCTGGGGCTTATCAACATATAGTTCACACTTAAAGCCATTAGACTGGTTTATTAGAAAGTATAGATAGAGAAGAGGAAACACCGTATACCTTAAGAGGTTGGGGGATAAGGAGAAACCAGTAAAGAAAAGCCAAAAAAAAAAAAAAAAAAAAGATGAGAGAGAGCCAAGATCAAGAAGTCCAAAAAGCCCAGTAAAGACAGTTTCAAGAGTGAGGAGTAACCAACTGAGTCCAATGTGTCAATCAATCCAGAAAGGTGAAGTCTGCGATCTGACCCTTGGATCTGGTGATACAGAGATCAGTGGTTACTGGACACGAATTATATTTCTTACAATGATGGGGACCCAAGCATGTTTAGAATGGTTAGAAAAGGAATGGAAGTGGCTGGGTGCGGTGGCTCAAGCCTGTAATCCCAGCACTTTGGGAGGCCAAGACGGGTGGATCGCGAGGTCAGGAGACCGAGACCATCCTGGCTAACACGGTGAAACCCCCGTCTCTACTGAAAAAAAAAAAAAATACAAAAAGCTAGCTGGGCGAGGTGGTGGGCGCCTGTAGTCCCAGCTACTCGTGAGGCTGAGGCAGGAGAATGGCGTAAACCTGGGAGGCAGAGCTTGCAGTGAGCTGAGATCTGGCCACTGCACTCCAGCCTGGGGGACAGAGCGAGACTCCGTCTCAAAAAAGAAAAAAAAAAAAAGAAAAGGAATGGAAGTAAAAGAAGTAGAGAAAGCCAGTATGGACAAATCTTTCCAGGAGTTTTGCTATAAACAGAAGTAGAGAAATGTGGCAATGTCTAGAAGGGGATGTGAAGTATAGGGAGATTTTGTTTTCTTTATGAAGATGGGATGTATTTTTACATATTTGCACAAATGATGCTACAAAAGAGAAATGATAATGTAGGAGAAAAAGGAGAAGAATATCTGCAGTAATGTCCTCACTTTGTTAAGAGGGATGGGATTGAGTATGTGAAGAAAGGTTGGTCTTAGAATGGGGACAATTTATCCACAGTATGGGAAAGAAGGACAGAGTTTGAATGCAGGAAGACTGTCAGGTGTGCGCTGAGAATTTGTGGAAAGTGGGCTCTTACTTGATGGTTAGCTGAGTGCTTTTTGTTTTTTCATTCTAGTGAAGGACAGAGAGAAATAAACAGGAAATGCAATGTTATGTTAAAGACTTACTGGAGGAAAGGAGTCTAGGAGTTAATGTATGTGTGTTTGGTGTGTGCTCAGCTGGGGTAGGAAAGGCAGCTAGGGGCTAAGTGCTCTATGTTAAGTAAGCAGCATGTTCAAAGACCTGAGGGTAAAGAGTGTGGAGGACACCCTGGGGACTGAGAGTAGTGGGAGGGATAGTGACTGGAGAGAGGTACTGGGAATGGAAAAGTGCAGTGGAATTTGAGAGGATTAGGTAGGTCTGAAAGATGTTAGAACTGATAGACGTTGGTAGTAAATATTTTAGGAATGAGCATGAGGGCACGGGACAAGCTACAGTTGATACCCAGGTTTCAGTTTGAACAACTGGGTTAATATTGATTCTTGCATTAATTCAGTCACCTCAGAGCCTTTCTTCATGATTTACCTCTATGCAAATTCAACTCCTGCACTCAAATCTCACACACATCCCAGCTCCCTAGTATTCTTCCAGTCCATACTAATCTCGCTCTTCCTTGAATAACGGTCAACATTGCTACTATTCATTGCAAGTCTTATGATGACCAGGCATTGCACAGGTGTTTAAGATATATTATCTCATTTATCTGTATAACTGTATAGGTGGGAGTCTTGTCATACATTTTTACAAATGACAAAGGTGAAGGCTCAGTATGGACATTTTAACATGTCTCCCAATGCACAACTGAAAGAATTAAAGTAGCTGAGGAACAGCTTCTGAATTATATTCTTTATATTTTCTGTACATTGTACTATAATGTGTTGCAACCATAGTGAGAGTAGTTTCCAAGACGCAATCATACACCTTTAACTCTGACCCTTTAGTGCTTTGAATACATGAGGGAAGGAAATCAAAGTTGACATGAAGTGAAAGAAATCTGTGTATGAGACCCACAGCTTGAAACTTTAGATAAACCAATAGTTTTCTTTGAACACGTTCAGGGAGTGAAGAGAGATCCAAAGAGCACTCCCATTGGCTAAAATGCTAACATAATAACATTAACTGAATGGCTCTTGACAGATCTGAAAGCAGTCCACACAGAATCTTTCTTTCGCTTCTTCTTGGTGACTATTCTCCCCTTCCTATGAATAGGAAACTCTCGCCTTACAAAGTTAAATGACTTGATCAAGGTTATGTAGTTGTAACACCAGGTCCAAACTTAAAAAAAAAAAAGGTTGCTAAGGTTTGGATTTGTGTCCCTACCCAAATCTCATGTCAAATTGTAATCCCTAATGTTAGAGGAGGGGCCTGGTGAGAGGTGCTTAGATTATGGGGACCTATTTCCCCCTTGCTGCTTTCATGATAATGGGTGAGTTCTCAGGACATCTGGTTGCTTAACAGTGTGTAGCACCTTCGGCTTTACTGTCTTCCTACTGCCTCGTCCATGCAAGACATGCCTGAATCACTTTCTGCCATGGTTAAAAGTTTCCTTAGGCCTCCCCAGCCTTGCTTCCTGTACAGCCCACAGAATCACGAGCCAATTAAACCTACTGTCTTTATAAATTACCCAGTTTCAGGTATTTCTTTATAGCACTGCAAGAATGGACTAATCTGGGTGTCCAGCATATTTTCCTCATATAGCATTTCCCCTCCCATATTCACTATTCAAGTGATACTTCTCAGTGGTCCTAATTTCAGCTACCACATATTAGACATTGATAGGAGAAAACAGATGAATGAGACACAGGATTTCACATTCCAGGGAAAAGAAGAAGATAAGCAATTAAAAAACTACTCCAAAATGTGTCTAGCATGCAATTAGAATTATGCCCAAAAATGCAAAGAAAGCACAGAGATTGAAAAGATGACTTTTTTTCTGAGACAAGGAGCAGGAATATGGAAGCATTTTCAATTTGTCCATTATGTCCAGATGTGCTTTTCAAATACATTGATTATTACTGGACATTGAATTAAAGAGACTCACCTACTGGTAGGAGGCCAACCAGACCACTAGAGAGAGTGCTCCCATTTTTGCTATGCATTCATAGCTCTACTTTATTTTCTTATATATTTCTTAAACAAATAATTTCTTCTACTTCTCACAAAAGAGGAACATGACTGAATGTATTAAAACATTTACGTGTCTAAATCCACAATTCTTATGATTTTAATTTCTTATAGTGAAAATTTAACAGAAAGCTGATTTACAGCCAGTTGTAAACAAGTGATTTCAAAACAACTAAGGGTTAATATAATTAAACCACCTAACAGATAGAACTCATTGCTTTCTAGAATCTCCATATGACATTTATGTCACTATCTAGGCTTGCAGGCCTGCAAATCTTAACTCACAATGGAGACTTTTCAATGTCTATATTCTGTTAATCATAGTTAGTTGACTATTAGTTGACCCCCTTTCAGCAAGTCCTCTTACCTCCAGACTTTCATTTTAATTCATTGCCAAACTCTTAAAATCAGGGAAGGAAAAGTGCTGTATTTGAATTTTCATTAATGAAAATCCTTGTTCAATTCCCAACAAAGGACATGAACTCATCCTTTTTTATGGCTTCATAGTATTCCATGGTGTATATGTGCCATATTTTCTTAATCCAATCTATCATTGATGGACATTTGGGTTGGTTCCAAGTCTTTGCTGTTGTGAATAGTGCTGCAATAAACATACGTGTGCATGTGTCTTTATAGCAGCATGATTTATGATCCTTTGAGTATATACCCAGTAATGGGATGGCTGGGTCAAATGGTACTTCTAGTTCTAGATCCTTGAGGAATCACCATACTGTCTTCCACAATGGTTGAACTAGTTTATAGTCCCACCAACAGTGTAAAAGTGTTCCTATTTCTCCACATCCTCTCCAGCACCTGTTGTTTCCTGCCTTTTAATGATCGCCATTCTAACTGGTGTGAGATGGTATCTCATTGTGGTTTTGATTTGCATTTCTCTGATGGCCAGTGATGATGAGCATTTATCACACACCGGGGCCTGTCGTGGGGTGGGGGGAGGGGGGAAGGATAGCATTAGGAGATACATCTAATGTAAATGATGAGTTAATGGTTGCAGCACACCAACATGGCATATGTATACATATGTAACAAACCTGCACATTGTGCACATGTACCCTAGAACTTAAAGTATAATATAAAATATAAAATAAAGTATAATAAAAAAACTAATAAGTCAAACCTATAAATGTAAAAAAAAAGTTTAATATCATTCCAAAAAAAAAAAAA
>NW_016811527.1:2350165-2356146 GCF_001698545.2 Rhinopithecus bieti | reverse complement strand
TTTTTTTTTTTCTGGCAAAGTAATTTATAGAGCCTGGAGTGGTGAATTTGTAACAGTTTACCAAAGGATAGTTGTAGATACTTCTAGATTCCTTTCCTTATTCCCCCACTGATTTGGTATAAATTTTTATCAGCGTCTACTATTCTGTAATTCTTCAGGGACCTCAAGGAGGCATTCTCCTGAGAGAGGAAACTGAGATAGAATATTGGAACAATGAAAAAACAAGACACAATCAGCACACCAGCATTAGTCCTTCATGCTACGTTCATTCATCTGCACATTCACTCGTTCAATAAATACTTGTTAGTGTCTGCTGTGCAAAATACTGACGGGGGGAGGTAAGCAAAGACACAGCCAAGGTGCTCAACAGCAGGTGAAAGAGATCAATATGCAAAACTTCCCATTGTACCCAAGTCACAGAAAACGTCCTGGCTGCACATTTGATCAAAATCTTTATTTCAGGGGAAACAAGCTATGTGTGAATGTGTGTTTCCTCAAGGCTGGAATTTCCAAGGAAAGCTGTACAGAGTGACTGAAGGGTGGATTCAGCTTCTGCCTCAAATCTCACTAATCACAGATGGGGCCAAACATACAGGCTAAATGGAAAAGAAATGAAAATGAAATGGCTCAAAGGTGCCCTAGACTAATGTAAACAGAGAAAATGTTGAGATCAGCTAAATAGATGCAGAATGATTTTCATTTTTTAAACTGCCAATATATAAAGAAACAAGCACAAGGAGCTATGGCTAAGAATTATCCTCAGAGAAAACAGGGTGGTATGATAGAAAAATCCAAGGAGCATTTATAAAAAAATGAAAGGAAAATCTATATATAGTCTTTTAACTTCATAGGGAAGGATGGGGGACATAGATTGTCATAAGATTGTGAAGGATGTTACTCTGTAGCTAGATGGCTTAATCCACTAGAATTTGGGGGTTGCTTCTTTAATAAAACCATCCCTGTAATGAATGGACCTTTCAGGCTCCACAAAGCAAAAATGGCAAGGAGTGTGTCAACCTCCAACAAACTGTGTGGGAGGTCAGATGATCGATAAGAAGTCTCTCTCCCTGTCACCTTAAAGAGTAATGGCTACAAAAATGTGCACCAGGGTGGAAAAATGGTGGTGGTGAGGGGAGGGGATGTGGCTAAGAATTCTGAAAAATAGAAGGGCGTGTGTGTGTTTGTGGGCGTGTGTGTGTGTATTCTACAGACAAGAAAGAAAGATGGTGGCATGGATCTGCTTAATCAAATAACAAGAGAGAGAGAGGACTATAGATTAATCTCCTGTCATCTACTGACATCTATCAAATACAAGGTAGCTTAGAACTATAATTCCTTGGAATGTTTCAACAAACTATGATAAGAACCATTAAATAAATAGTATAATACATTTTTTAAAAAGATATGAGAACATTTCATCAAGATGTGTTTTGGTCATGATTGATTGTACTATAACATTTCTTAAAAAAAAACTCCTAACGATGGTTACATACAAACCTCAAATTCTTGAGTACTCAGATATGAAAATGAATGTTAAAATTGATTTTTTTTCATAAAATTAATAAAGGCAAGTGCCGTGAGCATAACTCTCAAATACATCTTTCCCATAGGGAATATCTGGGATTGCCTCAGGTTACAAGGCTTGTAAGGAGACAAGAAATGCTAAGTGGGAAGTTACACCATACAACCCTAGGAAAGAAATTTTTTTAACTTGCCTTGTTAAGGCTAATTAGCATAGATGAAAAGAGCTAGATAACTCAGAGTATTCATTAGCTCCCTCACTCCACTAAGCAACCTCCCCAAAGTGCTAATATCTTTCCTACTACATTGTTAAAATGTTTCATATTCACTATTCATGATTCACACTTTGAAAAGACAAATTTTCTGATTAATGCCTAAATAGAAAGAGTATAAAATGTCTCAAAAATTAACATAGGCCTCAAAGGTGTAAACCTGCTATTGTAAAGGCTTTGTAAAGGAAAAAAAAAAAAAGAAAAAAAGGGAAGCAAGAAAGAGGGCAAGAAGGCAGGAAGGCAGGTAGGAAGGAAGGCAGGAAGGCAGGAAGGCAGGAAGGCAGGAAGGCAGGAAGGCAGGAAGGAAGGAAGGAAGGAAGGAAGGAAGGAAGGAAACCTAGAACTGTTACCAGCTTTTCCCACACATCCACTCACTCTCACACCCACACATCCTTTCTCCGAAGAACTGTGGGGATGCAGTCACATTCTCAGAGTAAATGTATTGAGATTTACCACATTTCAAAGCTTCAGGGTTTTGTCCACTCTCATTCCTCTTCACAATAAAGACAATATTGATTCCATATCTTTCCCCCCTCTTTTATCAGAATTGTTTGCACAGTAACTCGCACATGAGTAAGTGACCAACTTTGCATTATTTGTGCTAGATAATGATTTCCATTCCTTTACCACCAGATCCTCTAATGGGCTGATTTCTCAATTCAGTCATCACTATGGTGGTTCCTCTAATTAGAGATGTTCACAGCTAACAATAAAGTTGTGCACCAGTGAAAAAGGTTTCATCTCTGTCCACTACCAACAGATGGTAACGAACAGATTATGAAAACCCTTTATTTGTCTATCCTACCCCTTTCTGGGGTGAATGAAGAGACTGTTTTCATTTGCTTTGTCTTTTCCTAAACAGAAGACAAATACACTCACAGAAAAGATGAATACCAGCCTCAAGTCAACATAAGCGATTTTCAACATCTTCTAATTCATGTATTTCTTTCTCAATTTCCAGCTACTACCTTGAATCATTACAATTTATTATGTCACCATGATTATGTGGGCTGCAGCCAGACTGATTTTTCAACTTTGATCGTAACAATCGCTTGCCCTAAAACCTTCAATGGCATAAAATATCAGATAAAATATAAACTCCTTCGTTGATCATTCAAAGTCCACAATAATTAGACCCCAGCCTACATTTATATTGTTTTACAACAATAAAATAAATCTGTATATTAGCCAACTGACCTAGTACTTGTCTCCCAGACACATTTTAATCTTTTATGACAAAATACCTTTTCTACTGTCCTCTTCTCCCTGAACTGCCCTCATTACCCACAAAAGGCTCCATTCTGGCCTTCCTAAGTAGTGAACCTAGTCTTCCTCCCAGTCTCCACTCATGTGCCCCTATCTTTCTAAAGTCATTCAGATTTCATGTGATTTACTAATTGTGTTATTACATGTGTAATGGCTTTAAAAAATACCTTTATAAGACTTTTAATGTAAATATATAAATCAGAAAAAGTCTTTGTAACGTTTAACTTCAAAATATGTAAACAGCACTTAGGTACATTAACTCCCAAGGGCCTTAGCTCATAATCTTGTATTGTGGTTATTTTAAGGTGTATCTTATTTTCCTCAATCAGAGTAAACTCCTAGAATGTAATTTTTCTATAGTTAACATTGCCCAGGCAGAGAACCTCATACAAACCTTGTGTTTACCTTACATATTACCCCACAAATGATGTATTATAATATAGTTGTTACATTTTTAAATAGCAATTTATCATCTAAAATCAACAACAGGCTTGAAAGTAAAATATTAATTATAATACTTATTTAAAATCTTCTGAAGAGCTTTTAGCTTTTTTTTTTTAATCCTATGAAACTTGCAGACAAAATGTTTTAACTGCCAGCATTTTCCACCCGATGTTAACAAATTCCCTTATTGTTATCAAATTGGCTACTGGAAGTTGTCTGGTATTTTAAGAAAATCTTATATGCTTACAAAGCATTTATCGTATTTGCGATTAAATAATCATTTTTCTGTTTGTCTGACATCTTTATTCCCTACTAGACTATCCATTACATGAAGACAGGTATTATGTCTACCTTGTTCATTTTCATATCTCCAGGACTTAGAATAGTACCTGGCACACGACCCAAGACATGGTAAACATTTGCTGGATCAATGAATTAAAGAATAAGTAACTTTTAAAAATGAATGAATTAAAGAATGAGTAATGTCAACAGCACTCCTACTTCTTTGGGCTCTGATCCATTGTAACTGTACAACTCTTCAGATGTACTTATCTGGGCTGCAGCTTTGGTTCACCAAGGTCTCTAGATCCCTTTCCTTGCTTTTTTCTCTTCCCTAAGAACTAAACTTGGTGAGTAGTCCCAACTGGGATCTCCTTTCTCTGTGTAAAATATTGACTTTGAATCAGTGGCTTTCATTTATCAGGTTTGCCAGGCAACAGAAGCAGCAGAAATGCCAATAGAAGAAACCAGAGCTCTCTGTGTGTGGTGTAGAAGGGGAGTACTCACCTAACTGATTTCTTGGGATCTCTGAACATCAGCATCTTGACGATAGTATTGTTTGGTAATAATGGTGGGGATGCTGTTATTCCGCAGCCTAGAGAAGCTAGATGAGAGAATGTCAAACAGGAGTAACTCAGCCCTGGCATTATCAAAAGTAATGTGTTCTTGAAACAAATGGTTTATAATGATGGTAGTTACTGCTGTGGAAAACCTTGACCAAAAGCCGGAGACAGATGCTTCTACGGGTACGTGACTCCAGGACTTTCTTTTGTCTTATTGCTGATGCAACAACTGAATATCATGCTATGAAGACTGTTGTCACGACTACAGCTATTGTTGGTGGTGGGGTAGACCCTCTGCCTGCTGGAGAACATCAGGGTGAAATGGGGATCCTATTGTCCCTACATTTTGTTTCTGAGGTGAGTGTGAAAAGAAGTCCCAAAGCAGCCCCAGAAGGTAGCCAGCGAGAAGAGGATCATCTTCCCTCCATCTGCCAAAGCCTCTTTAGAGTTTGTATTAGCAAAAATCACTCTTCTCAAGGTCAGTTCAAGTAGGGTATCTGGAAAGCTGGGAGACCAAAAAGCTCATTCATTTTTATATGATCTTATCACAGAACACCACTGTCGTGACTCAAATGAGTATTTTCACTTTTCAATCACTGTTTACTATCATGAAGAGACACGGCCAAAATTTTAATTTTCAGTGTGTGTCTTCTTGTGCATTCCAGAGTCATATTTTAGATAACCTATAATTTGCATTCAAAAGAAGAGAATGAACCATTTGTACTATCTCAGCTCTGTGGTGTCCCTCTCACCTAGCTCAGTATTTTTAGCAAGTTTCTGACTTACTCTGGACTCTGAATCAGTAGGATTATAATTAAAATAACAGAATGCTGAATTCTATTTATGACCCAAGATATACAGAAAACTATAAAGATTTTTAGTAGTTATTTAAATAAGAAAAGTAGAGACCTAATAAAAAGAAATCAGTCTGCGAAAGATATATGTCATCTATGGCACACACATCTCACATACTAGAGAGAAATAGTTGACTGGTATTTGAACAAAGCACATCGTAAGATGGAGATTTTATCTTGCAGGGGAGGAACATATAATGAGGGTAAAACAGAAGTAGCAAATGTAAATTACTCATTCCCAGCAGAATAATATTTTAGGAAGGAAAATTAAAGACAAGAGCTTAAGGGAAACGACCTGAAAAATGAGTTCTAATAGGTTCTGGATTTATATCGATGAAAATTATCCAAAATAATAAGTTCAGAGTTAAACTAAATGATTTTTAAAATATTTTCTAAGTCTAATTTTGATGATTATATGGGCTAGTAAATTAAAGCTGTGTTACATTTCATGCCTTACACATGCTTCCTAACACTGGTGATCCTTTCAGGAAACCTTGTCAATTTTTTCCTGTTATTTATAGCACCGAGCTTTTTCAATGAACACACTTGCTACCTTGATCTAGTGGGCACTTTAGTGTGAAAGAGCCAGTAATGCAGATGGAAACAGTTTGAAGTTTTACATTACAAACTGCTTTGGAGTTTTGATTGAATAAAAATATACTGGAAAAAAAAACATAGCACAAAAATAGAAAAGAAAATTGGAAGAATAAAGTACTTACAATCGTAATGGTTTTATGATTTTTAAACCCAACCATTTGTATAGTGTATTTCTTGCTTTTTTT
>NW_016811527.1:2318131-2347308 GCF_001698545.2 Rhinopithecus bieti | reverse complement strand
AAAAAAAAAAAAAAAAAAAGGCCTATTTTTCTCAAATGTTTCTCTAGATCTAATTGTTCTACAGTTTTGGGATACTTTTAACTAAAATATATTTCAGTGATGTTTCCACAGTGACCTCCTAGGATATTTTCTATTTCCAGTGTTATGAAATTGAGTTAAACTGGTTTCTAAACTGGTTCATTCAGTCTAAATGACTATAAAGGTAGGTATT
Source organism: Rhinopithecus bieti (assembly GCF_001698545.2). NCBI lineage: Eukaryota > Metazoa > Chordata > Mammalia > Primates > Cercopithecidae > Rhinopithecus > Rhinopithecus bieti. The sequence goes on along the minus strand of NW_016811527.1, from coordinate 2,347,097 downwards.
TAATATCATATAAATAGCACATAATCTCTTTTTTAATATTGTTTACAATTATTTTTGGAGCATATTTACCTTTCTAATTTAGCATGATAAAAGATTTCCAGCAGGTAGTTGAGGAAGGAAAATAGAAGTCAGAGATTCAGACCAGAAAGAAAAATCTCCATATTGTCAGATAAGCAAAATCATTTCAAAGTCAAATCTGTCAGAAGTGGAAGCCAGCTCAGTTTGGACAATAAAAAAACAGTTTGGACATTTTGACAGGTATGGGAAAGGCATAAAGTATAGTTGATCAATTCAGGTAGAATTTGATACTAATTGGACAGAAGTCATTCTCCTGATTAAATCCTTCATTTGCTCTCTAGTTTCTGCAGGGTAAATGCCAAATGAATGGCTTCCAAAGCCCTCCCCAATGGTTTCCTTGCCCTGTCTTCTTCTCCTGCTCTCTCCTCTCCTCCCGTCCAGGCTCATGGAACTACTGGAGCAAGGTTCTCTCTGCAACTGCCTGCAAGTGCAGCATACTCTGCCTGGACATCCTCCCCTTAACTCTTCCTTTCTGAGAGCTCTTATTCGGTCTTCCCTTGGGACACCTTCTGTTTCCTCTCTGGGCTCTGTTATGCTAACCTCGAATACTCTTTATGTTAATTGCTTGCTCCTTTGCAGGTCCTCTCAGAAAATCTTGAACTCTCTGAAAGCAGGAGTTAAGCCATCTATTCATACAGAAAATAAAAGTATGGGGTGTCGAATCTGTGTAAGCATTCAATAGTGCATAAATACATTTACTCATTGATTGACTGACTGAATGACTGAGTCCAGTTAGCAGTTCATAGCTCCAGAAAACACCAGGTACTCACCACTCTGGTTACCATCTTCTGAGAGATATCTTTGGTTACACAAGGAAATTGAGAGGTCAGTGGGAAGCTCATGGCCCATAAGAGGAAAAGACAAACTAAACTGTGGTTTGGGAGTAACAATGGATCAATAATGTCATTTTCTTCTTAAAAGGACAGCCACATTTAGCCATCAAATAATTACAGAGAATGTTTGAGGTGTGACCATAAAGTAATGTAATGAGTTTAATAAACAACATATGAGAACTAGTTTCATTAACTTAGTCACAGTCTTACAGATGCATTGAATTTGTTGCTTTTAAGACAGTAGCTTATGAACAACCCAGTGAGATTCCAAACACATATTTTCAACTTTCTCAAAACAGTTATATTTTTAAGTATAATAATAACTATAAGCAATTCATTTTAATAGATTTTAGTTGTAAAAGATATTATTATGTGTGAATAGGCTAAGAAAGGAAGGTATCAGGGATGCTATGAAAAACAGGGCTCAGTTTTCAAGATTCCAGGCTATTTCTAAACTTGCTGAACTTGAGTTTTCAAACCAGAGAAAACTTGTGATATAGGCAACTGTATCCCCACAATAGTCTCAGCCCCACTGTCTGTCAGAATCCAGGGATGTGGGTGGTAAGTTGAAAAACTTGAATTACTAGAATTTTGTATTAGACTGGAACATAGACAGGTATCTTCAAAGAGACAAAAGGGCAGTTAATGAGAAAGAAAGATATTTAAAAAATTAATTCCCGTTGAGTTTCAGCTTTCAAGTCACACAGGAAAAGAAGAATTTAATCAAAAAGGCCCTAAATATATTTTCACCTGGGCTAATGCATTTCCTTTTATTTCAGCCTTTGCACCATTGTAGAAAGCCAACCAAATCATAAACAACCGCTCCATCTCTCATCTTCTCATTTATCACTGTCCTAATACCTATGCTCTTGGCTGCTTCTCCTTTGGGCAATGACTGTTGTCTTTATGGAGGAAAACTATTTTTGCCATAATGCCATGATGGTTATAATGTTTAATAATCTTAAGTTCAAAATGATTTTAAATGCTAAAAGCAGTTTTTGTTTGTAAATAGCTTACCTTCTGAAATCTCAAGCTACAGAGGGAAGACTGATTAAAACATGAGGCAATATTTACTTTAATTATTTTACTATTTTGGTTATTTCCTTCTCATTTGCTGGGATGCATATTAGTTATAATGCTTCCTTAGTTTTAATCTATAGTACTAAAAGTCCTAGGTATTTTCAGTGCCCTACCTCTAAGTATTTTGGGTAATTGTGTTGCAGTTGTTTACAAATAAAATTAATAGATGTAAGTATTAAGGTCAAAAGACTAGAAACGTAGAAAGATTCTTTAGTCTTTCTCTTCTGGACAAAGGTACAGTATTTCTGGCAGGGATGTATGAAGCCTCTTTGAATACTAAAACTGTTTGTCTAATACCGCCATAAGCTTTCAAAGTCACAGAGAGGTATAATATACAATCATGGGCAAGCAATGTATTTTTGTGTCCCCAAATGGAGAGATTAGCCCAGTCTCTCACTAAACAAAAGTCTGTTCTATTTTTAATCCTTAACTCATTTTTTTTCTTTCAAAAGTACTGTTCTATTTAAATTTGTTACGATCCCCCATTGCAGCAAAATCCTATTATTGTAAATCCTTTCCTAGTGCAGGCAGTCAGCCCTTAAACACAGTAGATAATGCATGCTCTTATGCATCACATAACCCCATGAAGTTGCCTACAGCGAGGCAAGCGCCTCAAAGGGCAGTGGGGTGGGTTCTTCAGAAGGAGCCCGGGGAGCCCCATAGCCAGGGCAGACTCACAGCAGTAGCGGCAGCAGTCCTCATGCGGCTGCTACTGGGAAGTGAGGTACATGACAGTCAAGAGGTAAAATGAATCCAAAGTCACCGAGACTTTGTTATTTTAGCTTACTGGATGCAGAGAAAATCTTGGGAAGTGCTTATTCACCTTAATTTTACAATCCAACTAGTGTGCTGGGTTTTCAGAGTGTATGGTTCATATTAATTCAATTTTATCATCAGCTGTTTCTCCTGATGTTAAACAGATCTGATGGCTACTCTAGCCACCACTGTAGGTGTTTATTTAAAGAACACATTTTCCTCGGTTGGTTCTCCATTTTACAGCTTTCCTGGAGCATTCTCAAGTCAACCAAGCCCCCTGGGCTTTGAGAAGTGATGAATCCTAAAAGATATTTTCCCCACAGAAACCACAAGGTAAACGTAAGAAGCAATCAATCTTCCAAGCAGCAATCAGGCAACCACTTAACGAACATACTACACAAACAAAATAATTAATCTAAGCACTGTCCCGAATAGTAATTAATCTAATCAGCTTTCAGTGATGTGTTTGTTCATTGTTCACTATTTTATTTCATAGTTGTCATAGTTAAAGGTGTCAGAGACAGTACAAATGTGTTAACCAGTTTAAAAGAATACTAATTTCGAGAGGAAAGTGTGACACAAATGTTTACGCCATGTGGGATGTTGGTTCCTTTGTTTGCAGAGAGGAACAACACAGATCAATGTCAGGGTAAAACAAAAAGGACAAATGGTTTAAAATAAAAGAGGAAACAGGAGCAACACTGCTAAATATCAGTGAAGCCATTACAGACCTGAGACAATTATAACGCAATCTAAACCAATAATTGCCTCCTGGGGAAGGGCAGGTAAACTTATTCATAAACACCCCAACAAAGGAAAATGAAATGGAATGAGAAATAGAGCCAAAAGAGTACCCTTCTCTTACACCTGTGACACACAAATTGGTTAGAAGAGTTGGCTGATTTTCTGGGGAAAATGGGTGACATGGAAGCTAATTCTGATAATTTAGAATAAAAGGATAAACATAAATTCCTTATTAGCTGTTTCTTTACTTGGATTCCAAATTCAATAATTTCAAATGTTATCAGCTAACTCTTATCATTGAACTTCACCTTATGTCATGAAGACTAAGCCTTTATTGGAGTATGGCTGCCCCCAAGAGTAAAAAGTCACCAGACTGAATGTATAACAAACATTTGGCTCAGGAATGTAATGTACAGTGGCATTAAGCCTCAATTTCAGTCAGACTCTACTGAGTACCAGGGGTTTTCTCAAGACTGTATTTTACCCATGAAAGCTGAGTGAAATCACCTTAAGACTTTTAGGTCTGTTCTGGAAAATATCCATGAAATTAAGAGTGGATTTCAAAATACTTGATTACAATAGGTTTTCCCTGGTATCCTTTAGTGCTTCTGGAGTGGCAAAAGAGAGTAAAGAAAGCAGGCATTCTGCAAGAATACACTAAGATATCTCTTACTCCAGTAAAGACAGTGACAGGATCCATACCTATTTTGTGGCATCTGCACTGTGCCTATGTCCATCTCTGGTAATGGTAATATTCCCCACCCACTGCCCCTGCAGGCAGGATATTCTAAGTAATTATCTTTGTATCAGAAAACGTTAGAGCTTTGACTACAGCAACTGAAATAGAAGGGGACACTTAATCTAGGTGAAATCCATATTCCACCTGAGCCAATAAAATACTACTTCCTAAGAATTTGGAATTCAGATACCAAGAGATTGTGTTTGTTAGTTGTAGGGAGCCCTGATGCACAGCCAAATGATATCCAAGCAGTAATCAGTGTCTTAGCAAACTTAATCCACTCACGTGCAAGAAGAATATGGGGAAATAGCAAAACTGAGCAGAGAAAGTCAGTCTGCTAAGAGAACTAGGGAAAGACCTCAGAAGCAGACTAAAACAGCATGAAATGGCCTGGAACATACAGAAGTCTCAGCCTAATCCCATGTGGCCTAGCTGTCTGCAATTTCCTGTTCTTAGAGATTGGCATGATTACCTGTTGGAGCTATTCAGTAAACATCAAGTTTGCATGCACTGGTTTCTGTGACTTTCAATGCAATACATTTCTTGAATTAGGAAAGGAAGGAATCACCAAATTTAAAAACCTGGGACCAGACACACAATTAGCAAGTAGCAAATCAGCAAATGGCTTTCAAAAGGACAATCCATCATAGAACTACAATAAAAGATCCCATATAAAAGTAGGTGCCAGTGAAGACTTTAATTTGGCCTGAACAAAAGCAGTAAAGATAGACAAAATGTACAGAATGCTTATTAAAAGCCAGGCATTCTTATAAGCAATTCCATCTATGAACCCTTTAGTTCATAACATCTGATGCAGATGCTACTGTCCTCATTTTGCATATGAGGAACTGATGCAGAAAGAAATTGAGTAACATACTCAAAGTCACACAATTAGTAAGTGGATAGAAGTAAACCATGGAGGCTGGTTCCAGAGTCTACTCTCTTAAACTAAATACTCTTTTGTTCTCAGTATTTTGGTATGTAGACTTTCCTCTGCCTTATGCGATTATAGATAAAACTAATGTGCTTAGGGAGAAAGAGTGGGAGGGGAAACTGGAGAGGTCAGTGGGAACAGTAAGACAACAGTAAGACAACAGTGGACAGTAATGGCCCTTACTGTCTAGCTTCTGGGACTAAGAATTCTAAGTAGTGAAGTGACATGATCAGAGTTGGGTTGCAAGAGACTGATCTGATAGTTTCAACTAAAGACATTAATTTAGATGCCAATGTACCAGTCCAGTTAGAGGTTTTATGGCTAGAAAATAGAAAGAGCGAGCAGATGCTAGAGGTAGTGAAGATGCAGAACTTGCGAAGATGCAGAACTTGTGGGATTTGTTAACCAATTCGTTAACTAGATACAAAAGTTAAGGAGTGGCTGAGAAGTAAAGTTGATTCTGGGTTACAAATCTGAGGGACTTTGAGAATGGTGGTTCCAATTTTTTAAAAAAGTTTAAAAACCAAAAAGGGGAATGGGTTTGGCTGGAATACAAGTAGAGAAACAAAGATTAATTGTGTGTGAGGGAGAGATGAGAGGTTCTACAAAGTATATTTGAGGACCCAAACTAATAAAAACATTTACTTATCAAGGAAAGATTCTATTATGCACATTTCAGCCTTTTCATTAAGATATGGATATATGAGCAGGATTTTAGTAAGACTTCCTTTAAAAATAGTGTTTAAAAGTTTTGGCACTTAGGTAAATTTTCAACTAGAAGAGTCAGTCATGCAGAATGTATTCTTTTCCCAGTGATTTGGAATGATTTGAAGCATTACTACATGAAATTTCTTCAGGATAAATGTATTCTTTCAACACCTTTTTCTTAACATTTATTTTGCATGATTGAAGACAATAACAAGATATAAAGAATAGGGTAAGAATAACCATGCATGAAAATAAATGTTATTAATAAAATATAGATGTTGTATGTAAACAAATAAAAGTTTGCCAATGTTGGTAAATCCTCTGAAGGGCATAGAGTGATGCTACCAGATTCCCACTTCAGAACCAAGACGCCCACTGCACCAGTTGCCTGGCGGGTTGGCTGCTTTCAGCTGAAGCTTCCTTGACTAAGGTCACCCTATTTCTCTACCTCCCCAGGAGCAGCTCACATCCAGTGACTGGTTGATGTACGGGTACAAATATCAGGCCTTCTTGCCTGGATTCTGGACATCTCTGAAGGGGTAAGAGTTAGGTTGAAGGCAGTTTTGCAAAGGTATTACAGCTCAGCTTCTCCCTCTCTCTTCTTCCCTTTTTCTTTCACAGTTGTCTTTCTTTTCTTTTTTTAAATTATTACACTTTAAGTTCTGGGATACATGTGCAGAACGTGCAGGTTTGTTACATAGGTCTACATGTGCCGTGGTCAGCAAACTAACACAGGAGTAGAAAACCAAACACCGCATGTTCTCACAGCTGTCTTTCTTGAGAGCATTCCTGATGGCTGCCCTGGGCTCAACCGTCAGGGTTTCATAGTGTTTCCCAGGAGCACACTTGCCACATCTTCCTTTGTGTATCACTTCCCGACCACCGCCCCCCCCCCTATCCTGGCAGCAGTAACCACCATCCTGAATTTGGTGTGTTATCATTTTCTTTTTTTTTTCTTTTTTTTTTTGAGAGGAGGTCTGGCTCTGTTGCCAGGGCTGGAGTGCAGTGGCCGGATCTCAGCTCACTGCAAGCTCGCCTCCCGGGTTTACACCATTCTCCTTAGCCTCAGCCTCACCGAGTAGCTAGGGGACTACAGGCGGCCCGAACACAAACATACGACCCGGCAGTTTTTATTTAATTAGATATTATGAGAGTTTACAGTGTTAGCCAGGAGATGGTCTCGATCTCCTCGAACCTCACGTAGATACCAGCCCGTTACTCAGACCTCCCAAAGTGCTGGGATTACAGGAGTTAAGCCACCGCGCCCGGCCGTGTGTATCATTTTATACAGTTCTTTATATTTTACCAGAAGCGGTTTCAGTTTTCTACATTCTTTTTAAAGCCACCTCACTATCTTATCACTTTGGAGACCTCCTTGGTTAAAATGATCAGTGAATTAAATCTATGAAGACAGTAACAATCTGGATCTATGTCTAAAGCTATAAATTTGTGCCAAGAAAGGCTTCATCAAAGATTGTAGGTAAATTTAGGTAAAGAAATAAGTTTCTGAGCCTTATATATAACAAGAAAAGCACTTCTCCCTGCCCCCACACTGCATGGGAGACTGTCACCATGGGGAAGGACCACTGGAATGAACTGACTTACAAACGAATATCTCTGTTAGTACCTGCTTTTCTCCCATGTAAGCCCAGTGCATCTGTTGGTGAAAACATGTGATGCAGAAAAATACAATAGAAAAATGCATATTATGGTAACATTTCCCAAAATATATATCATAAAGCATTTGTCAGGCCTCTGAGCCCAAGCCAAGCCATCGCATCCCCTGTGACTTGCATGTATATGGCCTGAAGTAACTGAAGAATCACAAAAGAAGTGCAAATGCCCTGCCTCGCCTTAACCGATGACATTCCACCACAAAAGAATTGAAAATGTCCAGTCCTTGCCTTAAACGATATTATCTTGTAAAATTCCTCTTCCTGGCTCAACCTGGCTCAAAAAGCTCCCCACTGAGCAGCTTGTAACCCCTACTCCCGCCCGCCAGAGAACAACCCCCTTTTGACTGTAATTTTCCTTTACCTACCCAAATCCTATAAAACGGCCCCACCCTTATTTCCCTTCACTGACTCTCTTTTCGGACTCAGCCCACCTGCACCCAGGTGAAATAAACAGCCATGTTGCTCACACAAAGCCTGTTTGGTGGTCTTTTCACACGGACGCGCATGACAGTGTTAGTCCCATAGTTTTTATTTTACAGGAAGGGTCTTTGTAGTCATGTAAATTTGTAAAACTCTGAGTCAAACGATGTGAAGTAAGCTCATTTTCTCAGGAATGTGTGAAGTCCTTAACGTGCTAATATACAGTGTAGATTATTAAGATAAAGAGATTGTATGCAGTTCTCTCAAAACTCATATGAACACAGAACACATTTTTAGGGTGGCCTCATCAAAATAACACATTTAGGGAACGTCTAGGCAACAATGCAAGTAATAATGTCTTAAGAGATAATGTCCAAATACACATATAGTTACCCAAACTAACTTTTACATTAATTTTTGTTTGTTTGTTTGTTTTCTGAGATGGAGTCTCACTCTTGTCACCCTGGCTGGAGTGCAGTGGCGTGATCTTGGCTCACTGCAACCCCCATCTCCTGGGTTCAAGAGATTCTCCTGCCGCAGCCTCCCAAGTAGCTGAGATTACAGGTGCCTGCACCATGCCTGGCTAATTTTCTTTCTTTCTTTTTTTTTTTTTTTTTGTATTTTTAGTAGAGATGGGGTTTCATCATGTTGGCCAGGCTCGTCTTGAACTCTTGACCTCAGATGATCCACCTGCCTTGACCTCCAAAAGTTCTGGGATTACAGGCGTAAGCCACCATGCCAGGCCTAACTTTTAAATTTCAATCAATAACAATAGTTAAACCTCTGATGAAGTAAACCAGAAACATTCTTAAGATTTTATAAGCCAGATATACATACAAGTATCCCTGTGCCCATTCATGAAAGAATAACATGAAATTCAGTAATTTGGGAATAAAGAAGAGTCTTGCATTTTCACCACCCTCCTGGATTTGGGATGTGACCAGAATAAGAAAGTTGAATAGTAACTGACAGGTTAATAAAATCGCTTATATTGTGATCGTCATTATAGATTCAGTGAACCCTACTTAATGGCCAAAAGCAATGAAAAATGCTTGTCTTAAATCACAGAAGACCTGAGGACAAGTGGGTAGGGAAAGTATGCATATGTAATCTTAGTTCCTTAGTAAGATTAACTCCTTGTTACCTCTCATGTCTGCTGAGCACCAAATTTGTAAAGGCAGCTACAAATTCCAGACTTTCCTAAACCAAAAACTGGCTTCACCACCTGCTACTCTCTCTAGAAATAGGAGAAGACATCGTGTTACGTAAGTGAACCCAGTAGCATTGTGACATGATGCTGCCACTGCCATCATCAAAGTGATCATGAATGAATCGTCGCCATTCTCATTCAGGAGTCAAGATCCCAAAAAGAACCATCTGCTTAACAAAGGCAAGGTCACAGTACTGAGCCCCAGCTGCCAAGAGGCCTGAAAACTTTTATTTCTCTTTCTTAACTTCTGACTTGGAGACAAGGTACCTTATTACAATAATACTATACACAGTGGCATTTTCCATTTAAATAGAATGGCATGTTGGCAGTGGGACTGCTAAAAAAAAAAAAAAGAAAGAAAGAAAGAAAGAAAAGAAAAGAAAAAAGTCTACTACTTTGGCAAGGGATCATTTTGAATGACCACTCCTAGTTCTGTGGGAACTCTACAACCATCTAAATGAAGGAACAACTGCAGTTGGTGAGTCTGAGCCTCTCCATCCACTCTTCGCCTCATCTGTGCAGCACCAGAGTGCCTTCACTTGAAAAGGTGGGTGTCAGACACATATTAACTGAGCAGAGAGCCACAAAGCTTCTCAAGGTCTGGAGAGCTGATGGAGCCCACAGCTGAGACGTGCTTCACTTGACACTGATATTGGATTTTTGGTTTTTGTTTTTTACAAGAGAACTCATTTGTTAAGAGTAAATAAGATCTTCTCCTTTATGTGGCAAATGGTTGGCATTACAAGTTTGACATTCAGGAACCCAACAAAGAAAAGCTGACCATGTTATCTGGAGGGGAGGGAAAAGATCCAATTCTAAGATTGGGACATTGTGACACAATCCCACAGTATTCAGGCAAAAATTGAAGAGAAGGTCCATGTGTAGATCTGTCAAGAAGTCACTAAAACACACTAAAAGATGTTATTATACCCACTATACAGAAGAAGAATCAGAGTCTTAAGTATTTAAGTAACTTGTATGACTTTGCATCATACAGCTCATCAGTGGTAGAGAAACTTGGCCTATCTAACTCCAAGCCCTGTGCTAGCCATTACATGATCTTCTTAGCTTATTTCTCTCCTTTTCATCACTCTGTAGCCTCATTTTAAACTTACGACTGAAAGAGATAGAGAGAAAGACAAAGAAAAGACCAGCTAATTAAGTAATGATTATTTCTAAGCAGGATTGAGGGTGCTGTTGTGGCATGATTAATGGTGCGACAAGTCCCACTTAGTATTCAGGAAATGACCAATTGCATGAGTGCAGACAGAAAGTCGCAGAAGGTTACAATTATTCTGATGGAGAATTACCCTTTCGGCTTCTTCCACCAGAGCCTCACAGTGGTCTCCTCAAATGCACCTTAGTGAAAAATCAAGTAGGAAGACAGCCTCATCTCCAAATCTGTTGGGTTTCTAGGGTGACAGCCACATCAATAAAGCCACAGAGAAGTGGCAGAAAATGTGACATGTCTTTGTAGGAATAACCCAATGCCTAGCTGATAGCTGTAGTTCTCGCCAAGAAAGGAAGCGTACAATGGCTATTACAATTTACATATGGGTGTTGTATATTATGAAAAGTTAGATTTACTATATAAATAAATTTAACCTCTGTTACAAAAGGGATCTTGAATTTAACATAAGATTCACTGAAAAGCTCCTTTAAGTAGCCAGTTTTCCTATTATATTTACATTTTTTATAACTTAATATACAGGGGCTCTGAGACTGCAACATTTAAGATTTCAGCATTAGTAGCTACTGCAATAAAAAATTAAGCATAGGTAAAACACATTTTTAAAATTATAATGTATATATTATATTACAGGAAATAGGAACAGATGAGAAAATTCAAATGGAAACTCAGCCGCTCAGATTATGCCTACTACATCAATTGAGGTTTAAAGGTATTTCCCCATCGCAAAACAGGGATTAATACATTTATAATAGTATCCTTTAAAAACAGTTGCTTTCCTTTCCCACAAGGACATTTTTTTTTTGCTTAAACAAGGAGAATAAAACTCTCATATTGACTTTATGACATGAGCAGGTTGAACACACCTAACATTACCCCAGGTTATCTGCCTACATATTAACTTGCACAAATTTGTTATAAAGCCATAATTAGACAACACACCCTTATATAAAGAGTATTTCTAGATATTGTGTAGCCTACCATTAATAATTAAATAAAATCTCCTACAGCAACAAATGTTTTTAAACTACTAATCTAGACATGGAAAATTTACTGTTGATGTATAGGAAATAAATTGTTTTAATAAGAGAATTACTATGATACATATCATTCATTGTGCACCTAGCAGGTTTCTAGCTTTAAATGAGGCTGCTTATTCATTATAACATGTAATAGAACCATTTTTGGGATAGGTATTACTCCCATTTAATAGATGAGGAAATAGTGACTTAGTATTAACACCTAATTAAAAAGCACATGAGTGATAATATGCAGCAAGCCATTGAAACCTTGATGTGTTTCTGTGACTCTTAATCCCTACTCATTTGCTTTTCACCCTTGGCTACATAAAATAACTGCAATGAAAGTATTTTCCTAGGTTAATATTCTGTAAATCATTCAAATAAGTAGCATCAAATTAGACTAAGAAAACAGTATTGATTACAAACAACAGCAAAAGCAAGACAGTAAATGTGAATAAAAAGAAATATACATAAATGGAGAAAAGCAAATTAAACTTGAAAATCATTTCAATTTAAAACTAAGCAGCGGTGGCAAGAGCAGAGATTCTTTTTTCTTATAATAGCCAAATAGGCTGATGGCTCATTTCTTTGTACAGCAACATTCTGATTTTTCTCCTGAAGCTGGAAATGCCTATTTACCAGAATGAGAAAAATACTTACACTTATGTAAACTGCAGTGGTAAATTATGCATGCTCAATTAATCCACAAGTATAGCCCTGGGTTTGCTTAAGGTTTTTCAAGCATAAGATGCAGGTGCCATGCTGATAATTTATCAACCCCTGGATTTTCAGTCATCTATTCAGATTAGGCTGATAGTATATGAAGTGTTCATTGTTTAAAAGGAATTTGCCTGGATAAATTCCTGCTGCTGTCCCTCCCCCACCACATCGTTCATTATTGAGCTCCATAGACGTGAAAGATGAACACTTATGGGTCTTTTTTTTGATACAGTTCCGAGAAAGTACTGTTAGCTAACAAATCCAGCCCACAATAAATCTTCCTTATTTACTGCTCACCTGGCTATGGCTCTATCAGTATCAGCAGGAGAAAAGATAAAATCTTATCAGTGAACTGTGCTGACACCAGATGCAGTTTCCCTTTCAGGACTTGGGGCATGTGAATTGGACACTAGTTCTATCAGGCTCCAAAGTGACAGCTAAATTCTCCAGTGCAAGTTGCACAGTCCAGACTGTGCCACGGTCAAGGTCCTGCTGTTTGCGCCACACTCTTCACCTCATTCAGAAGATCTGTGTATGGCATGTGTCAGAGGGAGAGCTAGACTGGCAGACAGACAGACAGACGGAGAAGAAGGGAGAGAACACCTTGAGTGGGCAGGAGAGGGAGGAAGGAAGAGGGAGACACAGAGAAAGAAAACTCAAAAATAAAACAATATACAAAATTACTGAAATAAGGGACCATTTATTCCATAAGATAAACTGAAAACAGAAATACAGAGTGGAAAAATGTAAAGCTCGAACATGATCTCACATAATGGCAGTGTCTATTGGGGAATAAAAGGGAACCTATTATTTCTAAGACAGCAGCATCGGTTTGTATGGAGCAGCAGATGCAGGCGCATAATACAGGATACCTCACGTGGCACATTTCAGAACAAGTTAAAATGATGGGGATTTAGAGGGGAAACCAAATTGTCAACAGTTTTTAATTTTTCAGAATCATGACTTTCAGAAGTTACAGGCAGCATAAGAGAAAAATAAATAGCTTAAATTTTAAGTTGTATCTATTTTACCAGTACCTTTGTCTCCACAGGATAAGCAAATGTAGGTAACACTAATACTCTTGTTTATTGGTTTCTATGTATATAAAGTAAATATTTTAAAATAACAGGCAACCTTATGTATGACGTTAACAACCTATACATTAGCGCCAATGATAGGCGTATTTTTCAAATGTATTTATTATATCAATATGTTTTTATCTTCCAGCAATTATTGCCATGGATTGAAAGACGCTCTATTGCTAAGTAGTTAATTTGCCTCCAAGTTTGTTACTAATTTCATTTTTCATTTCAAAATTAAAAAAAAAATCTCTGAACTTTTTCTATAGCCACTTTACTTCACTGGACAAAATGCCTAGTTTTAACAAAATTTGGAAAATAATATATTTAAAGAATGAGGGCGTAAGGAACTGAATAGTTTTCTTCTATCTGTGTATCTATCCTTATATTAAAATGATTCGAGTGCATAGAATCATACATTGAAAAAAAGAAAAAAACCTCTCAGTCTCTTGAGACACAGCTCCTTTCCCTTCCTCTAGAGCAGCATAAGAAGTCAGCTGTGGTGGCACACACCTGTAGTCCTAGCTACTAGAAGGCTGAGTCAGGACAGCTTCAAGGCTGCAGTGCACACTACAACTGTGCCTGTGAACAGCTGGTGCGCTCTAGCCTGGGCAATACAGTGAAACTCCATCTCAAAAAACAAAAAACAAAAACAAAAACAAAACCCCCAGCACAACCAACTTTATACAGTTCTCTCACTGAAATATATTCTATGTATATGTACATCAAAATATTGAATGAACAAACCAAGGTATTTAACAGTGGTGGGACTTTTCTTTTTCATTCAATATAGCTTGGATCTGATCTTTCAAGTTGGCAAATAGGATTCCATTTTAAGCATGTACCATGACTTATTTAAATAGTTCCAATTCATGTTCGCTTAGGTTATTTCTTGGAATTATGCAAGCTTGAAACATTTTTAGAGCCAACTTTGGGGTCACTTTTCCTCTTTAAAAACTTTCTGCTTTTTTTCTAGCAATGTTCAAATTCAATTCAACCACTGATGTTATAACAAGTATAAAGCCTGCACAGGAATAGCTGCAAAGCTGCAAGGAGAAACATGCCACATGGAATATAAATGTGGGCAAAAAATATTTTGTATAATTTTTCAAAGGAATAAAAGTCAAGTTCACAAGTTACAAGGATTTTCAACAAACCCCTTGATGCTCTGATCAAGCCTTAGAAATTTAAATCAAAAACCCTCTGGCAACCTTACCTCTAAGTAATCAAAAGCTCACTTTCCCTGTATATGACATATTGACATATGCTAACCTCTTATTCCAAAGAGTTTTTTCTTCTCAAATAAGGCTTTTTATTATTTTGTTCTCTGGTTGCATTTAACTCTTCAGTATAAAAATTTTTCCCAATTAAATTACAAATCCAACAAAACAAAGGTATTTCTAAAGCACAAATGTTCCCACTTCAGCAGCTCAGTGAGCTCCAGCCACAACATTAGGGAGAAGAGGTGGTCAGGTGGAGAGAGGGAAGAGATCTTTTGTTTACTGTAACAAAGCAAGTCTTCCTGTTCATTTTCTATATAAAAACACAGCAGCTACCTTATAAGTATAGCACAAGATTAGGATGAGAGTGAGTCCAAAGGTTTAGGTATGTTCATTTTGTAGACTAGACCACAAGTGTAGGAAACACAGACTAGTTTGCTGTTTTACTTAACACATCTTGTATGGTATTATCTGGTGTTCAGAAAAGCTCAGAGGCTGATCGGCAATTGTTACACTATTTAATACAACTATGTGGTTGGAAGACTTTCTCTTATCACAGATTCCTAAAGCCTTTGAGTTAGATGGTATCTGGATATACTTCATAAAAATTTTTATGTAACATATGCATATATACAAAGAGAGAGAGTGACAGAGAGAGAGAGAGAGAAGAGATCAAACATATTCTTTTTTTTCACTCTGTCACCTGGAGTGTAGTAGTATAATCTTGTCTCACTGCAATCTCCGCCTCCTGGGCTCAAAGAATTCTCTTACCTCAAGCCACCCCTGCAACCCCCACTCCTCTGAGTAGCTGGGACTACAGGCACGCAATACCACGCCCAGATAATGTTTGTATTTTTGTAAAGACATGGTTTTGCCATGATATCTAGGGTGGTTTTGAACTCCCGGGCTCATTGAGCGATCTGCCTGACTCGGCCTTCCAAAGTGCTGGGACTATAGGTATGAGCCACCATGCCTGGCCTAAAGATCAAACAAACTGTAATATATTTATGGTACATTTCATAATCACAACTTTAACTAAAACATCTGTGAGCACTGTGATGCAGGAGGTCACAACTCTTTTAAGTCAGTTCAAGATTTTTTTCCCAAGAAGTTAAAGTAAAACTGATGGTTCAAGATTTTAAAGACTATTATATGATGCCCTCCCCACTTTTTTGCCCTAAAATATGTTCCTGGCACAAGTTATCCCCCAAATTGAATTAAGCAATCAAATGTATTAAAACATGGTATAGTAGTGATGCCCTTGTGCCAATGACTGCATTTTCTTGAGGGAACAGGTTATTTTTGAAGTAGAACTGTGGTACATCTATTGGTATTTTGTTGCTTTGGTCACTGATGCTTTGTCCTGTTTGAGTTGTTCTGGTCGTAGGATGCATGATTTAGTGCATGCATCTAACTTTTAGTAGGGTTAAAACACTGTGGTTTATGGTTAGCTTGTTCTTGGCCTCTTTACTAATACCCTATCACAATGTGGAATTCAGTTATATTTGAACATTGTATGGAACATTAACTGAAGGCAATTTTTTTCCTGCATAGTAAATATTACTGCTTCCTCCTTTCCATTTATACCCAGGCTTGGTTGTTCCAGGAGGTCTCCTGTCCAGGAGCCCATTAGTAATTTATCAAAAGAGCAAATGTCATTATGTAGGAAGCCAGGGGAACTATTTTGCATTTGATTTCTGGTTTTCATAACATTACTATTGATTTAGTATTCTCCAGCATGACATGGGCTAGACACAACATATCACTGTATTTTTGAACTGCCAATCACAAATGATCCAAAGTTTTCCAAAAGAGTAGAAGGTCCATGTCACAGCCTGAAAACTGCATTTTATCTGAAATTCCTTAGTGCCAAAATATTTAGTAAGAATCTGCTTTATTACTATTAAAATATTTTAAATGAGGAAATGTCAACAGTTACTTCCAAAAGTAAGGGAATCATGTAATTAATACTTAAAAAGAAATCTAAAGTGATTTTAAAGAAATTTGTTTTAGATCTCTCATCTCCCCCCCCCCCAAAAAAAAAAACTAAGAGTGTAGAGCACAGGTTAAACGAAAGAACTTCACATAATTTCTGACTAACTGAGAAATTCAGCAATTTTTCCAGCATATAGCAGCAAAATTATTTGTTAAAAAATTTTAATTGGTTAAATTCACATCAGTCTTCACTACAGAAAAACCTAGTGTGTTCATACTGCATATAGTTTGTTCACCTTTTTTCACTAACTGAACAACGAAAATCAAATTGGACTCACGAACACCCAACAGATAGTCAGGTATGAATGAAGAGCACTTAATACATGTAATGTTTTTCAGAGATCAAGAAGGATTTGCAGAGGAATGTGCACATTTTTTGGCAGAAGTGATATTACAACATCAAATGACGGCTGCAGCAGGGGCACTGCACAAGCAGAATGGACACCTTCACTACTAAGTTCAGTTCTGACATAAACAGGCAGAGATGTCTGCCCTCTACCACACCCACAGGTGGCCCCTCAGTCCCAAATGTGGCCTCTGGGCTCTTCCGGAGTGCAAAGGTCAGGTACACTGGCTTGGGAGTTAAGCAGCCTGACTTCAACTACTGACCGACACCATTTACTGATAGTGTGAAGTGACCTGACTTCACTAAAACTAAATGTCCTAATGTGTAAAAATAATAATAATAATAAGGATATTCCACTCAAAAAGGATAAACATCCCTACAAATGTTTGTTGGCAAAGTTAGGGCATTATGCTGCAAGAGCTTTACTATATTTACTTCCAAAATATAAACATTTTTTTTTTTTTAAAAAAGCAATTTTGTAGTTGTTTTTGAAAGACATTAATTGCATTTCTCTATTGTATCATCATACCCCACAAACATCAAAACATTACTGTGTAATGGAACCTTCTGCATTGATGGAAATGTTCTATGTCTGTGATGTCCAACATGGTAGCCACCAGGTATATGTGACTACTGAACATCTGAAGGGTGACTAGTGTAACTGATGATCTGTGTGTTTAATTTTAATGACCTCAAATTTATATTTAAATGGCTAGTGACCTTGTTGTTGAACAGAACATTATAGAGATCCTAGTATTATCTTCAATTTCTTTCATGATTCGTTTTATATTGAGATCCACCTCCACTATCAAGGACTTTTTTTTTTTTAAATTTAACCACCTGTCCCAAGCTATTGTCCTAAGTCATTCTGCCCCACACCCCAACTCTAAGCCAACCTGAACCAGAAGTCAGTGTTGGCTTCTTGTTCTCTCTTTAGCATCACTAAACATCATGGCTCCAGTGGCCTATACCAGTCAGGGGTCTGACAGACTTAATAACAAATTATAGGCTCTCAATGGTTCGATTTTGGTTGAATTATTTATCTATCACTGTTGTGGTTTTCAGAATGACAGGACTTAATCTCTGGCCAAGAGTCAGTGATCCTCCAGAAAACAGACTTCTTACTCTTGCTTGGATAAAGAATGTCAGGGAGCTTTAATCTCAGGTGTTAATTCCAAAAAATGGTAGAACAATGTGGAGTACTTCAGATCTGATATTTAAACTCAAAATGAGATGTCAAGCCTGTCCCACCCTTTCATTTCTATTCCAATCTACTGTTTGTCTTTGATCTGGGTCTTGCTACATAATCCATGAGACTGATTTGAGACAAAGTATAAAATATTCATTAAATTTTCTAAATCAGAAATTTCGAGTGCTCTATCTCTGCCATTCAGATTACTTACATTCTGGCAGTCTATGTTGTTTGCTCAGGTTCTTATCTGATACTTTCTCCTCCTTCTAGGGTTAACTCTCTTGTTATCCATGCATAGTTTTCTTTCACAATCCTAAGCATTATATTTGCTCCCCGACTTGTGATTTCATAGCACTTTCTATACTTCTTCATTTTAGCAATGACTACCTTGCTTCGTATAAAGTCAGCACTCAAAAAATCCTGGGTTGAACAAATCAATGAATGGGTGATAACAGTTTGTCTCTGTCCCTTTCTGGAGCACAGCTTCCTAGGCGTATGGGTCACACCATATTCTTTTTTTTTTTGTCCTTAATACAAGACAATGCCAGGAACATGGAAAGCATTATGTATTAGTCCATTTTCATGCTGCTGATAAAGACATACCTGAGACTGGGCAATTTACACACACACACAAAAGGTTTAATTGGACTCACAGTTCCACGTGGCTGGGGAGGCCTCAACATCAGGGTGAGAGGCAAGTAGGAGCAAGTCACATCTTACGTGGATGGCAGCAGGCAAAAAAAGCTTGTGGAGGGAAACTCTCATTTTTAAAGCCATCAGATTTCATGAGGCTCATTCACGCTCACAGATGCAGTGCAGGAGAGACTTGCCCCAGTGATTCAATTACCTCCCACTGGGTCTCTCCCACAACATTTTGATTTTGGGAAATCAAAATGAGATTTGCACGGGGACACAGCCGAACCATATCATTCTACCCCTGGCCCCTCCCAATTCTTACGTCCTCACATTTCAAAACCAATCATGCCTTCCCAATAGTCCCTCAAAGTTTTAACTCATTTCAGCATTAATTCAAAAGTCCACAGTCCAAAGTCCTGTCCAAGACAAGGCAAGTATGAGCCTGTAAAATCAAAAGCAACTTAGTTACTTCCTAGATACAATGGGGTACAAGCATTGGATAAACACAATCATTCCATATGGGGGACATTGGCCAAAACAAAGGGGCTACTGGCCCCATGCAAGTCTGAAATCCAGTGGGGCAGTCAAATCTTAAAGCTCCAAAATGCTCTCCTTTGACTCTATGTCTCATATCCAGGTCATGATGATGCAAGAGGTGGGTTCCCATGGTCTTGGGCAGCTCCACTCCTGTGGCTTTGCAGGGTACAGTGTCCTTCCTGGCTGCTTTCACGGGTTGGTATTGAGTGTCTGCAGGTTTTCCATGCTCATGGTGCAAGCTGTCAGTGGGTTTACCATTCTGGGATCTGGAGGACGGTGGCCCTCTTCTCACAGCTCCACTAGGTGGTGCCCCAGTAGGGACTCTCTGTGGGGCATCCGAACCCATATTTCCCTTCCACACTGCAGCAAACTTTTGGCTGGGCATACAGATGTTTCCATACATCTTCTGAAATCTAGGCAGAGGTTTCCAAACCTCAGTTCTTGACTTCTGTGCATTTGCAGGCTCAACACCACTTGGATGCTGCCAAGACTTGGGGTTTGCACCCTCTCAAGCCATGATCTGCTTGAGCTCTACATTGACCCCTTTCAGCCACAGCTGGGGTAGCCAGAACACAGGGCACCAAGTCCCTAGGTTGCACATAGCACAGGGACCCTGGGCCTGGCCCACGAAACCACTTTTCTCTCCCAGGCTTTTGGACCTGTGATGGGAGGGACTGCCATGAAGACCTCTGATGTGCCTTGGAGACATTTTCTTCATTGTCTTGGGGATTAACATTTGGATCCTCAGTACTGATGCAAATTTCTGCAGCTGGCTTGGATTTCTCCTCAGAAAATGAGATTTTCTTTTCTATTGCATTGTCAGGCTGCATATTTTCCAAACTTTTATGCTCTGCTTCCTTTATAAAAAGGAATGCCTTTAACAACACCCAGGTCACCTATTGAATGCTTTGCTGCTTAGAAATTTCTTCCGCCATATACCCTAAATCATCACTCTCAAGTTCAAAGTTCCACAAATCTCTAGGGCAGGGGCAAAATGCCACCAGTCTCTTCGCTAAAACATAACAAGAGTCACTTTTGCTCCAGTTCCCAACAAGTTCCTCATCTCCATCTAAGACCACCTCAGCCGGGACCTTATTGTCCATATCACTATCAGCATTTTAGTCAAAGCCATTCAACAGATCTCTAGGAAGTTCCAAGCTTCCCACATTTTCCTGTCTTCTTCTGAGCCCTCCAAACTGTTCCAACCTCTGCCTGTTACCCAGTTCCAAAGTTGCTTCCACAATTGGGGGTATCTTTTCAGCAACACCCCACTTCTGGTACCAATTTACTGTGTTAGTCCATTTTGACATTGCTGATGAAGACATACCTGAGATTGGGCAATTTACAAAAGAAAGAGATTTAATTGGACTCACAGTTTCACATGGCTGGAGAGGCCTAACAATTATGGCAGAAGGCAAGGAGGAGCAAGTCACATCTTACAGGGATGGCAGCAGGCAAAAAACAACAACAACAACAACAACAAAACCCCCATTTTTAAAACCATCAGATCTCATGAAACTCATTCACTATCATAAGAAGAGTGCAGGAAAAACCTGCCCACATGAGTCAATTACCTCCCACTGAGTCCTTCCCAGAACACATGGGAATTGAAGATGAGATCTGGGTGGGGACATAGCCAAATCATATGACATTACAAACCATTTCTCAGCCTAGATGGCATACAGGGGCTTTAAGCAATCTTTCCTATTCTGACCATACTCTGAGCTCCTCAAACCCTGGCTATCTGGATCATCATCTGTATACTTCACTCTGCCTCTCTCTTCCTTCAGTGCTCCTATGTTTAATAACACATATGCCTTAGGTCTGTCTGCCTGTTTTCTGACTTATAAGCTCTTCCTTCTGCCTGAAAAGCTTAAATCTTCACATTTGAAGGATAACTTTGATGGATATAGAATTCTATGTTGGCATTTTTTTAATCAACACTTTAAGTATTTCACTCCATGCTCTTCCTGCTTGAATAATTTCTGACCAGAAATCCACTATAATTTCACTTGTTCCTCTAAAAGTAAGGTGTTTTCCTTCTCAGGCTAATTTCAACATTTTCTCTGTTTTTGATTTACTGCAGATTGAACATGATATGCCTAGATTTGTTGTGTGTGTGTGTGTGCGCACACATGTGTAAAATGCATATAGGTATCCTTGACATTGTATTCCTTCTTGGCTTTGAGATTCTGTGTCTTGCAGCTTTTTCAGCTGTAATCCATTGTTATTACACTGGGACTCTGTTGGTGTGGGGACAGAGTGTGAGAGAGGGGAGCATTCTATAACCTTCTCATTAAATTTCAGTATCTTAGTGAGCCCTGAACAGTGGGATGTAGTCTTTCCAAAGTTACTACAGGGGCATAGCTAATCTCACTCCCACCCTCTCCCAATATCCTTCCCTGGCTGCAGCATTCCCAATATATTTCCTTGAAGATCTGACCCCTATTTCCTATTTCTTTCTCTATTAGGCGAGATTGGTAGGCTAAATGGATCAAAAGTGGAAGGAGTATACTTTCCTTAACTGAGGATAAAGTCTATTACTATGGAGATAAAGCCTTTGTTATGGAGAAGGCTCTGGGTATATACTGCAATAATTTCTTCTAACCACAGCAATGATGGAAGCTTCATCATGAGAACTTGATGGGGTTCCTGAAGGTAAAGCAAATGAAAGTGCGGGGACCAGAGGCTGGGGTTCCCTGACATTGTTCACATACACAACAGTCTATACTCAGTGTTTAGCGATTCATCAAAATCATCATTGACGTGTTCCTACCAGTATATGGCTCCAGTGGTTTGGGTGCTAGGTATGCAGATGTAGGTCATTTCTCTTTGAATGTGCCTGTCTTCTCTGGAATTTGCGATGTTGATTTGCCCTGTAACCACATTTCTGATGGGTCCAAAAAGTCCAATGGGTCCAGTGAAGCCACTGACTTTCAATGTCCAGATTTTTCTTGGTTTTAAAACAATAGTGATGGCTTCTAAGCTCTTTCCGTGTCAGAACTGAAATCACAAGTCCTAGAATATGCCCTTTGAAATAAGACAAAGGGAGTTGATCTCTCCTATTGTCATTTAACAGCTATGTAACCCTGGGAAAATTACCTAACCTTTTAAAACCCCAGTTTCTGCACTGATAAAATTGGAATAATTATAGGAAGCTTGTATTAAATAAAGCATTGCATTACATTGACTCTAGCACATGGAAAGCACTCAATAAAAGTTAGCTGCTATTATTTCCCAAGGGCCATTTTCATTTGTGCTTATGCATGATACTCTGCTAGAGGCCTTGCCCCATCTTTCTGTATCCTGTCCCCTTGTTCCATGCGTAAGGCTTGATACTGCATGAGCAGTTCCAGTGTTGACAAATTTAGAAGCTGTGGGTTCAATAGCAAAACATCCTCACACTTCATTTTAATCACTGGCTTTTATCCAATAAAAGATTCCCGATATCAATGTTTTCTCCATGGGGACTAGTTGACCTTGGGCTTATATGTGATTAGAATATGTTGTTAAGAGTGGGAAGAAGAGAAATTCAAATATTGCCTCTGTAATTTTTTGGCTGTATCACCTTAGGCATGTTACTTACCCTCTCTGTGCAACAGTTTTCTTATGCATACAATAGGCGAGAATAATACCTACCTCATGAAATGGCTGTGTGGATCAAAAGAGGAAACATATGTAGTATTTAGAACAGTGCTTGCCACAGAGTAAACACTCAATAAGCATTAAAAATGACTATCATTGAATACATATTTCTAAAAAAAACTGAAAAGGGGCTGGGTTTGCTGGCTCATGCCTATAATCCCAGCACTTTGGGAGGCCGAGGTGGGCAGATTACTTGAGGTCAAGAGTTAAAGACCAGCCTGGCCAATATGGGGGACCCACATCTCTACTAAAAATAAAAATTAGCCTGGTCTGGTGTCAGGTATCTGTAATCCCAGCTACTTGGGAGACTGAAGAAGCAGGAAAATCACTTGAACCCAGGAGAGAGAGGTTACAGTGAGCCAAGATCATGCCACTGCACTACAGCCTGGGCAACAGAGTGGGACTCCATCTCAAATCCCCCTCTCTTTACAGCCCTAGCCCATTATGTCATTATGCTATTAGAATTATAAGTTATTCCTTCTCTATTACAAAATTTTATCCCATATAAAGGTAAAATCAAAACCAAAAGCCTATCTCCAGGGCTTCAGAGTATAAAGTGACAGAACAACACAGGCAAAATTATTTCAGGTAATTATCCGCCCCTTGATCTGATGCAACTTTTATTCTGAAACAAAAATCCTGTATTGCTTTGAAGACGTAGATGCCAATGAAGACGGGAACATGAGATAGGAAAGGTGGTTCTAATTACATGGCTTCCAGTAAGTAAAACTTAATATAAAAAGGAGTATACCTATGTAACAAACCTGCACATTGTACACATGTACCCTAGAACTTAAAGTATAATAATAAAAAAAAAAAGGAGCAAAAAAATGTCAAAGCCATACGGTCATTAACCATCCTGAATGGGCAACAGAAAATTAAGTAATTAATCCCTAATCAAAATCTACAAGTAAGATTTCTATTCCATGTACACTCTCTAATCATTGTATTTGAAAGCTATCTGGGGAAGGATTCTGGCTTCCAGACGTGGGGAATAGTGGAAGACCATGATCGGCGGGGAGCTCACTAAAAGAACATGACCATCATGCTGAATGTTTTCCAAAATGCCATGAGCACAATTTCTTTTCCAATAAAAGATATAATTTATCAATTTCTAAGATTGATTTCCTTAGTAAAGCTCCTTTCAGGATGGACTTTGAAATTGTACACATTGCATTTCTTTTTAAAATCAAGAATGTTTACTGAAGGACCTAAAAGTCTGAATATCATTGAGTGAGCTAAAGTCTACTCTCCGTGGAATGCTAGAGTTCAAGAGACTTCATATGAACAACAATCCTGTTAGAAATATTTAAGCTCAATAAAAGTATTTTCTGAAATCTACAAAGCACAATCAATAAAGAAATGTGAATGCTTAAAAATAGCAGACCAAGTCTCTGACTGCTTAGTAATATTTCTTCTCTTTTATCTCCAAGGTTTTGCTGATTTATATAGACCTGAAATTGAAAGCTGTTATTCTCAGCATAGGTCTATATGGTTTAATGTTTCCATAATCTCATATTGATGGATTTTAGGCAAGTGTATCAGTCATATTAGAGACAACCTTGAAACAAAAGTAGAACATGTTAGTGGTCTGTGAAAGGAAATGCAATTAAAATGATAAAAGTTAATAAAATTACATTATTATCCATAAAATGGAAAAAGCATATTCTGATGAGATTTGTACATAAACCTTACCCTAAATAAAATAAAGTCCAATATTTGAGCTTCTAGTTTTAATTTGCTTCTCTGTAGTCTGAGTTATACACACTATCATTATCAGATAATGTCTATGCAGCTGAATGCTATTAGTACCCTCCATTTTGACTAGACTATTATATTACAAAACATGAGATTGGACAATTTTACCTCCATTCCTTTTATTGATTCTGACTAGTAAGTAGGCAATCAATGGTGATTACAAGATGCAAGGCATTCCAGAGTAGAAAGAAAATTAAATTTGGCTCATCACTTCTCTTAACTATACAAATATAATATCTCAAGACGAACAGCAGGCAGACTTTAATATAAATAAATATACCGTTTAAGGTCCCAAACCAGCAACAAAATTTATGAGACCACTTCAAAATGATGATGCATTTAAAAGGAGATTATATTTTCAAAGGAACTGCTCTATTTAAATTGTTAGCAATATAAGCACATGGTGACACTAATTAGTAGGTGAAAGAACACAAGGCATATTTGTTAAAAGGGAAAAACCATGGAAGGCACAAGACCCAGAACTTCTGGTTTCCATGGAAGAAGGGAAAGGTATACAGAGAATTGGTTTAAGCAGTCATTCTGTGGTTTCTTTTTTTTTTTTTTGAGTCGGAGTCTCGCTCTGTCACCCAGGCTGGAGTGCAGTGGCGCAATCTTGGCCTACTGCAAGCTCCACCTCCCAGGTTCATGCTGTTCTCCTGCCTCAGCCTCCCGAGTAACTGGGACTACAGGCGCCCGCCACCACGCCCGGCTAATTTTTTGTATTTTTAGTAGAGACGGGGTTTCACCGTGTTAGCCAGGATGGTCTCGATCTCCTGACCTCGTGATCCACCTGCCTCAGCCTCCCAAAGTGCTGGGATTACAGGCTTGAGCCACCACGCCCGTCCCATTCTGTGGTTTCTTTAAGGGTGAGATATAACCAATATTTTGTTGGAATATTTCACCTGTAAAACTCCACTGTGCATTAGGCGTCCTTTACATGTTGTTATTCTGGATCTGTACTTGCCTTCATTTGAAAAGATACTATTAGAGTGGAAAGGATCTGATCTTGAAACCTTTTAGTAAGTAGAAAATAAAGAAGGTTACATATTGTGTCCTTTCATTCCATTCACCTTGACTTAAGACAATAAGGACCAAATGAGACTATCCTTAGAATTTGATCTGTCAAATATCCACACAGTACCAAGCTGCTATCCAGAGTTTCTGAATGAAGAGGCCTTCATTATTCTTTCTGTGTATGGGAAAACCATCCAAAGTATAAAATACTCACAGATGTATGGAAAATGCCTGGTAAGTTTCCAGACTGATTTCACTGGAGACTTTCTAAATGGAGGGGTCAATACATGGCCTAAATATGTTTCTTCTATTGTAGCCATATGTTAATTTTATTTCATTCTCCTTGGCAACAATTTGCCTTCCTTTCATGACCCGGCAGTATCCAAGATGGTGAAGTAGACAGAGGCACCGAGGACCAGCTTACAGATACTGGGAAATGGCCTTCCTTCAATCTGCACACCTCACTGGCCTGAACTTTACGGTTATCGTCCAGGAGTTCATCAGTTTGCTTACCTTCCCTTCTGTGAGAGGCAATGTAATTTAACAAGTGGTGAAGTTCTCAGAATTGTAATTAATTTGGCAATGTATGATAATCTAACCTACTCGTATCATAAGGAGCAAATCACTAGCCATCTGAGATGAATTAGCCCCAAAATACCATAAATAGTCCTAGAAAAAGTATACAATCTGTTGAGAAGACACATTGAATTGTATTTAGCATAAATTACTTATCTGAATTAACCACCATTTACCAGCAGTAAATGGCATTCAGGAGTTGAAGTCAGGCTGCTTAGCTCCACAGTCTGCTCACCTGACCTCTGTAACTCAAGACAGTGCAGAGGCTACGTCCAGTACTGAGAAGCTATCCAGTACTGAGTGGGTGCAGTGGTGGGCACCTCTGCTTATTTATGCCAGCAATTGAGCTTATTAATTAGAATTGATTTTTATGATGATCATCACAGCCATCATCGCATTGTATTGATCTTTTATTGTACAGGTAGTTTACATGAATCATCTCTGCATAAAATCTGCAAGGTAGGGATATTTATGTTTGTTCTTCAGGTGAGGAAACAGAGACTCTCAGTCAAGTATTTCATCATACATTTGGTTATTATCAGAAAACTGGCTCTAAACCCACCTTTACCTAATTACAAAGTCCAACCTCTCTCCCATTCTATCACAATACTTCCTTTATTCATTGTAATTCAATATATGGATAACACATTAGAAGCTATCCATTCTAGGGAATACTTCAGGTGGTACAAAGAAAGAAATTCACTCATCTTTGAAATTCATTAGTATTGCATCTTATTGCTGTATTATCTACTAAGGCCAACTAGGGAGTCAAATGTCAAGTACTCTACATTTCTAGGCTCTCAGCATTGAATATGTGTTCAAAGTTGTTGGCAGACCTAGGAATAACTTGTTTTTCTCTTATAGCTTAAAAAGTACATTCCTAAATAATGCATGATTTGAAAATCACAAGGTAAATCTTGTTATTACTATTCCCATCTTAAATATAGAAAATCATACCTAAGGTCAAGAATCAAAATGAAAACAAGGTGAAGAAACCAAGGTTTAGATCATTTGTTTGGCTGCTATGTAAAGAAACAGTATTCAAATCCTATTCTATTGACTCAGTCTTTCCAGAGTCCTAAAAATGCTTCTTTGGGTCCAGCTTCCAGCTGCACTGTATCCACTGTTAGCCTCTTTATTCCCATAGAGCTCTTATCTTCTTATTTGTTCTTATCTGGAACAAATCCTGCAAGAACTGCAGACTTTCTAGGGATCTGTCTGACACAGACTGCCCATCAGTGGACTGACTGGAACCTGCAGGAAAGAGCATCAGGGCTGTCTTTTCCCCCACCCTCATACGGGTGGGGACCTTACATCACTCTTACACCGAGGGATGTCCAGAAGTAAAAATTTCTTGTGATACCATTATTTCTTTAGCTTTCATAATTATTTTAAGTGATTATAAAACCAGTACAACAAACAGCCACAATAATCTAGCAAATAATAAGAAACTACACATTTTTGAGTAGGTTCCAATATTATCATTTATATATTTAATACTTAGTTTCCTAAATTTATCTTCCATATTTTGCCTCAGTGAAGAATTCTAGAACCAGTCTTTGCCATCTTTACAAATAAGCCAAAATCCCAGAAACCACAGAACAGTGTTTCTAAAAAAAACAAATTCAGTTTTCAGGGTCATTAACATATTCCCATGAGATTACAAAGCAGAGCAACTCTGCTCAGGAAACACATTTCCTTCCTCCAAGAGAGAAACCAATGCATTTTTTTCCAGCTGTCTGTCAGAGGATCATCGCTATTTCCAACAGAATTCACAGTAAATGCAGAAATACTAGGCACTATGACTTAAGTGAAGGAATCACTTGGGACTCTCAAAGGAATATTTTTAAATAAAAAAAAAAAAATCCCCAAAAGTTTTTGCAAACTGTCATGGCATAGCAATCTTTAGAAGTGAGAGAAGGGAAGATAAGATATTACAGGAATCAGCTTCCCAACTCCCCACAGAGCAGTCCAACACACTGGTACCTCCATCTCTAAGCATTTTTCCAATTGCTTCTCTTTTCAGAGCAGAACCCTTTCCATAAATTCTCATTTAAAAATAAATGAAAAAACTTTGAAATGTATTAAACACATCATAAATTCTGTAGTATAAATAAGTTGCTCTATACAGACAGGATTAAGAGCCCGAGAGGGCAGCAATGGAATATTCCCATTCCAGCTTTTGCACTTGATCTTAGCCAAAAGGCCGAGAAGCAATCATTCCAGCTTTAGTATTGCTTGCTGTCTTTTATTTTTAGAGAAGGCATACTTGATGAGAAAATGACATCAAGTGTATACAGATGTGGCTGAGAAGGCCAATGCTGGATCAACCAAGGGACACGTACATATTGAGCAAAGATTGATTGTCCTTCAATCAGTTATTAAGTGGGGTTGCCATCCGAAGAACCCTTCTTCATTTATGACATTTCCACTTTCCTAGACTTGCAGCCAGTCCTTTGCTCAATATGAGCAGTTCCAATCAGTCTAGTAACTTGCCAGGTTACACATGCAGCTATACATCTTTGAAAGGCATCTAGCATTAAGCCAGTCCAAGGCTATGTTTCATGCATCCTCAAGACATCTTTATCAGCTTCCTGCTGGTGAGGAGATTCTTGCTTCACTGAGAAGTTACTCTGATGACATTAACCATGATTAGTTCAATAGAAATGCACTGCAAGGAGCAATGCTGAGGCCCTGGAAGGCTGACCACAGCAGATGGCTTGTCTTGCCATTTATGTTCACTTACCTGGTTCATACATGACGCCAACTGAGACTCCTCACTGGCTGATGGGGATGGTTTTGGTGACTCAGGTCTTTCTTTTTTTTTTTTTTTTTTTTTTTTTTTTTTTTTTTTTTTTT
>NW_016811527.1:2305233-2317781 GCF_001698545.2 Rhinopithecus bieti | reverse complement strand
CCGCCCGCCTCGGCCTCCCAAAGTGCTGGGATTACAGGCTTGAGCCACCGCGCCCGGCCGACTCAGGTCTTTCTTACAGCCTCATCAGAATTAGGAAACACTAATACTATTATTATTATTATTATTATTATTATTATTATTATTACATGAATCTGAATCTATATCAGTGGCACATTCAACTTCCCTGAACCTCATTTTCCTTATTTATAAAACTGGAATAATAACAAGACCTGCACAATGAATATATTGTAAAGTTATTGTCAATTATCTCGCCCAGAGGGTGGCATGTAGTAGTCACACAGTCAATATTAATTATTATTATTATCAAAGTTATTTTTCAGCTACTGGGAAATGTGCTGACTTCAAGATTCTGGAATAAACTTTAACATGGAAATGATTGCCATACTTTAACAGGAGTGAGCATGTGACTTTCCTGTAAACATGCAAGTAGTTTACTATAACCTAGATTGGAATCTTTGCTGACGTGTTGAATGAAAAACTATTATATATATGCACTTCATAGTTCACAAAATAACAGTTGAGTCTGACCTCATGGATGTAAAATGTCCTGGCATGTAACAAGCAAACACTGAATGGTGTATTAATACTAAGAAAGAGCAGGAAAGTGGGAGAGTAGATGAATACCTAAGTTCAAATATTACTGGCATAAGGGATAATACTATTTTTGTCTTAGAGGTGTTGTTTCAACTTTGCCTCTAGAAAAGATTACTTGTGATTCAAATCTCAACTAGGAAAAAAAATTAAATGTTTTAAAGTTGATGCAAGAATAGCAGATGTGGATTACCTGATACTTACATAGTACTCGAATAAGAACAAAAGAAGAGATAATTTATTATCTAGAAGTCATACAAATAGGTATTCTTGAATAAACTGCTAAAGTGAATGTTTTCATTGGTGAACAGTTCTTTAATTCTGGTTTCAGGTAACTGAACAACTAATTAGCATCATTGAAAGATTATTTGGGAGCTTTCATATAAAACATCATTTCACAATGATGTTCTGTTGAAATTTCATTGAAAAAGTATCTTTGAATGAGATTTAACAAGAATTCAAGTATATCTAAGAAGTCAAGTATATAACCAAATTGTAATGGAAGGTTTCAGGGCTGAAAAAATATAACTCCATGTGTCTATCTGTTTGTGTGTGTGTGTGTGTGTGTGTGTGTGTGTGTGAGAGAGAGAGAGAGAGAGAGAGAGAGAGAGAGAGAGAAAGAGAGAGAGATTGAGAATATGAATCCCTGTTTCCAGCTTGAGCCAAAATTAAATTCAGCTAGGATTCAAACCTCAGACATATCTTAGCCCATTTGGATGCCTGCGAACCTAGTACCAACAGAATTGATTTGCTCAAGGGACTGAGGAGCTAGCCAGTCAAACCTAAGGAAGCAATAATAAAGGCACACAAATGTAACGAAGGTTAGTGCCAAAGAGCTGGAAAGCAGCGCATTCCTGAATAAACCCAAGTGGTTACTTACTACTCACAGCATCCTCCAGCTCAAGGTTGAGACCTAGGGAGAGGAGCTGCAAGTATAAAGTGAAAGAAGAAAAGATCAAAATCTCTGCACTGTATCCTGGGTGCCAGAGCCAGTGAGATTTCGGTACTCATTCAATATTAACAGTGGCCAAGATTTGCTGAGCCCTCACTCTGGACTAGGTACAACCCTGTGAGGTAAGTCCTCTTATTGTTAACTCCACTTTACAGATGAGGAAACCTAGGCAAACAGAGATTGAATAATTGCCCACCGTCACACTGCAACCAGACAGAAGAGCTGAAACTCAGACACCAGGACGAGGGAGCGTGATTCTCCACCCCTACTCCGATCCACTACGGTTTATAGAATAAAGCACTCAAATGGGAGAGCTGGGTATTCCCTCATTATTGAAGCATATAGAAATAGGTGTGGGTTCAGGAATTCTAGAGAACACAGCAAGCCCTTGGTGCTGCTCAGAATTGATTTGCTCAAGGGACTGAGGAGCTAGCCAGTCAAACCTAAGGAAGGAATAATAAAGGCACACAAATATAATGAAGGTTAGTGCCAAAGAGCTGGAAAGCAGCGCATTCCTGAATAAACCCAAGTGGTTACTACTCACAGCATCCTCCAGCTCAAGGTTGAGTCCTAGGGAGAGGAGCTGCAAGTATAAAGTGAAAGAAGAAAAGATAAAAATATTGTTGTTTGGAGGCCCCAAAACAACATATTTTGGAGACTGAGCCAGTTACTTCACACAAGCCTGCACAGCACCATCACTTCAGGAAGTCAGAACATGCGAGGAAGAAACCAGCTGACAGTCTTTGGTATCTGGTAAGACTCTGTAAATGAGCAAATCTCTGTGTAATAACTGAGGGAATCCTTCTGCAGGGATGGGGTCACACAATAGTGAAAGTATAGACAGTCAAAGAGATATTGTTTGTTAATGGTATTCCACCACTGTATTTCACCCCTGGGCTGATGTGGCCTGGGGAAACCACCATAGGTGCTAAGGAAAATAAGGTTAGTAGAAACATAGTTGGGTAGGAAACTGCCATATGCATGCCTGCTGGGTGCTGAGCTCCCTGTCTGCATGCGATTGCCCTGGAGGCTTGTGAACTTACATGTGTTTTATTCCTAAGAAATAAAATGGTTGTCGCATTCATAACAAAATTTTTCTCCTACACAATGAGAGAGGGAAAAAAGGAACATGAACATGGCATTTATCTCAGATGTAACATTTTACTTCCTGACTGTGTTAATAGTTGCATTTGAATAGCAGGGGGGAAGAAAAAACCTAAAACAGTGCAGTGCGTTTAACATTTAACATCTGGGATCAATTCAGTCAAATTAAGACTCACAAGAGTACATCGGGACATCATGGGGGTTCTGTTGTTGTTCCACAATATAGTCATAACAATATTACATTTGCTTTTGCTACACAATTGACACTAGCTTAAAAATGCCTTTAAAGACAACAGGCCTGGGTTCAAGTTCTGCCTTCTCTCACAAGCTATATAACTTTGGGCAAGATACTTAATCTTTTTGAGTCTTATTTTATTTGTCTACAAATGCAGATGATATTTACCTCATAGCATTAATGTGAGGTTTGCAAAAGAGATTACTTGCCAGATGCTTGGAACAGTACTGGGCACATAGAACCTGTGCCTCCATAGCCCTTCCCCCTGTACTTCCTTAGGCTGCGTGATTGTCCCCAGTGGCTATCTGCAATTCATATGTTAATTGCCTGGAAAGCGTTCTACAAAAAAAAAAAAAAATCTCTGGGTTATTCATTTCTATATCAATAGAGTAACAGGACTGAAAAACAAATTCTTGATTTTATCTGGACATACATGAGAACTTTCTAGGGATAAAACCTTGTTGTCTGCCTGGATACATATTGATTCCACATTCACACATAGAAAAATATAACTAACATGTATTGATTATTTATCTCATGCCATGATCTCTGCTAACTGGTGTTCAGCATCTACATTAGTTTCCACAGTGGGAGGAGGGTATGGTTTATAGAGGTTATGTGTCTTGCTCAGAAGCTCACAGATATTAAAGTGATTTATCTGGCACTCAAACGCAGATCTGTTTAAATCCAAAGCAATGTTTCAACCCCCAATCCATGTAGTCTGAACTATACACAAAACTTGCACAGACCTATTTACATATTTTCACACAAAATCTAGCATTGAAGACAAGATTTTTTTTTTTTTTTAATTCACACTTAATTTTCCTTTGTCCCATAAACAAGTGCTTCTCAACTGCCTTGACCTAGGAGATGGATATAATGTCTTGGATTTTTGTGTCTGCTAATCCCAAAACTGCCCCCAGAGAGCACCTATCCAAAATCAAGTTCTTATCCAAAGTACCTAACTGTGAAAGGAAAATTGCTAATTCTTCTAATTTCATTCCTATACAAATCGTATGTACTGGCTAAGCGGCAAATTAATCTTTCCTTGGGACACATTTCTTTTATGTTCCTGGAGATACTCTCTGGGTATATGGACAAGTAACAGTAACAGGAGAAGTAGCAACCACTAATATTTAGTAAGCATTTACTATTAATATATGCTAGGTATCATACTAATTAATAAGCATGCATTATCTTATTTACTACTCACTATAACCTTATAAAGGAAGCGACTTTTATACAACAGTTGAGGAACTGAGCCTTAGAGATTTAGAGCTAATGATTTGCAGAGGTGGGTCTCAAACCAGATTCTGTCTGACACCAACATCCACATTTCTAAGAGCTACAGATTCAGCCTCAGTTGTGAATCAGGATGCTATTTAATTTCTCATTATTCCTGCATAATTAAATGAATGCACTGCAACCCTGCAGCTTCTGTTATACTACCAGGCAACATTTCAGAAGACATTGCAGACAAGAATCCAGTAGGGAGTACTTAAAACTGCAGCATTCCAGGCAGGTAAATGGAATCAAATCCCATTTAGTAAAGCTCTAGGGACCAACAAATGTCTGGCCACAGAAGAAGTTACTCAAATAGCTTCTTCTCGGAGGACTGTGCTCCATGATCCTCTTGATGAGTTCCCTGAGTGGGGAAGGTTTAGAGAGGGTGAAACAGTCTGAATATCCAGGAAAACTGAAACTCATTACATGAAAGATGATATCATAAATCACCAGCCTTAGAAATCGGTGACCAATGCAACTCGAGTGTCCAGATAAGCACCAATTTTCCTGAAAATGTGTTTCTTAGATCTCTATGGGCAAACATTTTACAGCAGTTCATTTCAAGGAAAGAAAACTTTACAATGTGAGCTTTGATTTATGGTTTCACATCCTCAATCAGATCTTCAGGTAAGGTTAGCTTCTAAGTCATACTGAAGCACCTTAGCAATGGATACATATATGCTTCTCCTTGCATGATACCAATAATCGGCAATGATCCATTCATCCTGTCTTGCATGGCATTTTTCTTGTTGTTGTTGGTTTTTTTTTTTTTTTTTTTTTTTTTTTTTTTTTTTTTTTTTTTTTTTTTTTTTTTTTTTTTGGTGACCCTTGATATCTTTCTACGAAACAGGTGTCTGATGTTAGCTTAAGTTATTTAGCCTTTAGGAATAAGAAGAAGTTAACTGGTCCATTAGGGGATCAAATCCATGACTTTGTGCTCTAATTAAAATATCTTAAAACAATTTAACTGGCATTTTGAAAATTCTCATGTAAAGGATAGTACTTTTAGCTCTCATATTGTCATTAATATTTTTACCAATTGTCTCTTAAATTCTTCATAAAATGTCTCCCTTCTCCATTCCAAGGATAACCCTTCAATTGACACAATTCCAAATTGGTTCTTCTAGGATTTTATCCTCCCCAGACTCCACCTCTACCTTCTGTAACAAGCAAGCAAAATGTCTTCCAAACTTAAAAGAAAAGTCTTTCTCTCCATCCTGTAATTCCCCAGAGATACCTTTTTTTCTCTCAGTTCCACTCAGAAAATTCAAGAATGTTTATTTTTTGTTATGAAACCAATATTTTAACCAATATTATTGTTATGAAATCAACATTTAATGGTAATAAATACCATTGATGAAAAGGAGAAAATAAAAACTGCCCATAATATAACTACTTAGATATAACAAAACATAGTGTCATTCTGATTTATACTACATTTTACTTAAAAATACGTCATCAATGTTTTTCTGTGTCATTAAATATGCTATCAGTAAGGAACACCCATTGCCCTCTTCCTAACTTCCTCCTGCCCTAGCATTCTGTCCAAGAACACAATTCTCTCATCTGTGACTTCTGCATGTCAAACTCACTAACCTTCTCTCATTTCTTGCTTGCTCCTTCCTTTACTGACTTGTCATACCACATGGGATACTGTGTTTTCTTCCAGAAACTCTTTACTTCCTTTCCTTATATAACCTTCACACATGCACGTGTGCGTGTGTGTACACACACACACACAGACACACCTGCGTGTTCTCACCTCCTTTTCACCCTTCAAAAGGTAGATACCATTCTCATTTAATAAGGGAAGAAACTGAAACTCATAATAAACAGTTTGTTCAGAGTCACAGTGAAATCATCTAAGCTATTTGTCAAAAGGCATATTCCACCACAGATCTACCTTATTGATCAGAATCTACAGAGATAAAACCCAGAAGCATGCCCCTTAAAACCTTCCTCAGGTTATTCCAAAGCACACTAAAGTTAGAGAAGTGTTGACTCAAAAGAGTCCCTCTTCTTAAAATGAAATCCATGCCTTTCTCCATCTATACTTTCTTTCCCCAGCTCCAACACTAAATGTTGGTTGAGCTTGCTACTAAACATATAACTCAGTATGCTCCCCAAATGAGTTCTGAATTGATGATGTTGTCTCACCCACCCACTTCTGCTCCTAAAAAGAAAATACCACTGGTCTTCGGTTTCTCTAGGCTCAGGCCTGAGTTAAAGACTGGCCACTCCCTTGTCTTCTCCTATAATTAGGTAAATTGCCAAGTTCTATTGGCTATTCCCTCTAAAACATTTTCACATCTACATCTTCATCATTTCCACGGGCATTGTTTCTATTGTCAAATAATATTTGGCACACCTAGTATGCTCCCAGTAGTGTACTGCTGTGGAGCACTCCAAGGGGTCCAATTGTGACCACTAGCAGCAAAATTTTAATAAGTACTTATGATGTCTTAATTATATTCCAGGCACTCTGCTAAACTTTGCCTATGCTACCACATTTCATTCCTCACACCAACCCTAAAATTAGTCTCTGTTATTATTTCCATTGCACAGATAAGGACATGAATGTTAGCTACATGAAGTAACTCATCTAAAGTCATTCTAATACTAAATTGCAGAATTGGGATACAGAACTGGGTTTATACATATCTCTCAATCCCCACTTTTAACCAATACATTATATAGTCTTCACCCTTTTAGAACTTTCAGTCTGTAGTGGTTAGGCGGCAAGCAGAGAGACAGATAACATGTGGGAAGTACAGGGTGCTATGGGAGTCCTCAGAAGGGAAGCTATCCAGATTTGCCGGCTAAAGTGAGTCAGAGAAAGCCTGCTACAACAAGTGATGTATCCACCGAGATGGAAGATATGCAGGAGTTGGCCAAGTGGTGAAGAGAAGGAGATTCAAAGCAGGCACAACAACATGTATGAAGATTTGAGACACAAGAAAAGATATCAGCAAGTTGAAGGAAGTAAAATAAATTAAGCAGAGTCAGACATGAGTTGTGATGGAGATAGGGGAAAAGCGAAAGGAAAGGTTGGAAATGAGGCTGGATAGCTTAGCAAGACCCTGGACAAACAGAAGTGTCTCTGCCTCTAGGAGCTTCACTTCAAGTTTTCAAGGATACATACATTCCCAACTCAACTTTCCAAAGGATGGCACTGACAATTGTACTCCTTTGGTCAAAAATGTCCCACTCTCTTTTTTATTGAATAGAGCTCACATCCCTTAGTATGCACTGGTCCAAGCACATACCAGGTGCTGGCCATGGCCCGAGTACTGTGCTGAGTGTTAAAACACACAGGCTTTGCCTTCCAGTTCCAGCCCTTATGTACCGTATGTTCTAACCAAAGAAATTACACATGGTACATGCCTACTGCTCTTTCTTTGCTTTGAATGTTCCCTCTACCTAGAAAGCCTTTCCTGACATTTTGGTAGGAAATGTCAGGAAAGGTTGACTTCCGGCTCTGAGTCAGGCTCAGATGTCAAGTTTATCATAGAGCCACGCTGAATCCTTCCAGATGGAGGCAGTCTACTTTGCTTGGAATCTTCCAACACTTAGCCTGTCTTTGTTAGGCCATGATCAGCTTTGCCTTGCAGGTGTTTGCTTGTTTCTTTTTCAACAAATGTTTCCTTGCCTATAGGAGTGTGGTCTCTTTGTGGGCTGAAGGCTAAGGGCAATTAGCTCTGTACCATCACACCCTGTAGAGCCTTATCATAAAAGCTAATATATATATGTATTGAGATCTTCTCATTAGGATGGACTGTATGAAATTGTCTTTTTCATAGTAAAAAAAATGGTGAATATTGGCAATTTCATGTTGTTTAACATAAAAATAGGCCAAGTACCCAGCTAAGTAATTTACATGGTATAACTCAATTAATCCACACAATAGCTCTATAATGTAGGTACTAAATTACCTTTATTTTACATACAAGTTTGCCAGGCTTAGAGAAGGTAAATGATTTGATCAATGTTACATTGATAATAATATCCATTGATAATAAGTGGAAAATTTTAAGTTAAAAAAATGATTGGAATGAAACATATCAAAATGGTAACATAAATTGCCTCTTAGTGGTGGGATAAGGGAAATACATGTCATTTTTACTCATTTTCTGTATTTTTCCCTTTTTCACAATAAGGGTATAGTGCTTAATTGTGAATAACACGGCTATTAAAATAACTAGGAAATGCATAGAGTCTTAATGATAAAGATGCATTAGGCATTTATCTTATGTCAAACACTGTTCTAATTCCTTTAAATTAGTTAATGTTCATAACAATCCTATGAGACATAGTCCTGACAAATGAGGAAACTGAGGCAGACAGCAGTTAAAAACGTTGCCCCATTCACACAGCTACTAAGTAGTGGAGTTAGGATTTGGCAGGTAGTCAGAGACCAATCTCTTAACCTCTATGCCATGCGTATGTGCCAAAGCTGATATTGTATGTAGAGGATATATTTAACATGGTGAAAGGGGTAGGGAAATGGTGGATAAAAGGCAAGACTAACTTGCAGCTCCCACTTGAACAGAGAAGCATGTGGCAACCCACATCATAAACTTTTGCTCAAAGAACTACCACAGGAACATACCAGAAAAGCTGAGAGAATCCACAGACCCTTTGAAGGTGGTGGATTGCCACTGCAGGCTCCATGGGACAGCCAAGGAACTGTGCCTGGGGCAAATTCTCAGCTCTGGCCACCAGCTGCCTGGAAATAAACTCAGTACTGTTGGTGGGGGGTGAGGAGGGCTCTATGGGAGCTAGATGAGGCCTGTGGTTGCTGGCCTTCCTCCTCTTCACTGGCAACCTGTGTGACACAGCAGAGGCATCCATAATCCCCCTGGGAACATAATTCCATTGGTCTGGAAACCACACTCCTTGGGCAGCAAGCCCTGCCCAAGGAGAGTCAGAGCTTATACATGCCTAACACCTGATGGTCTTTCTCTACTCACCCTGGTAGCCAAAGACAATGGACATAGTCTCGTGGGAGCTCTAGGGCCCCATCCACTGCCTGATCATCCCTATACTACTGCAACTAATGTGCTTTTGAAAGTGACACTTCCGGGCTAGAGGGTAACCAACACAGAACCAGTGCACTTAACAAAAATGCAATCAAGAGCCCTCACAGAGTCCACTTCACTCCCCTGCTACCTCCACCAGAGTGGGTGCTGGTATCCATGGCTGAGAGATCTGAAGACAGATCACATCACGGGACCTTTGCAGACATTCCATGGTACCATCTCAGAACTAGGTAGCTCCATTGGGTGGCTAAATCCAGAAGAGAAATAACAATCACTGCAGTTAGTTCAGCTTTCAGGAAGCCCCATTCCTAGGGGAAAGGGGAGAGCACTGCATCAAGGGAGCATCCCATGAGACAGAGGAATTTGAACAGCAGCCCTTGAGTCCTATCTTCCCTTTGACATCTACCCAAGTGAGAAGGAACCAAAAACAATCTGGTAATATGACAAAACAAGATTCTTTAACACCCACAAAAGATCACACTAGTTCACCAGCAATGGATCCAAATCATGATAAAATCTCAAATTGCCAGAAAAAGAATTCAGAATGTTGACTATTAAGCCAATTAAAGAGGCACCAGAGAAGGATGAAGTCCAACTTAAAGAAATTAAAAACATGACACAGGATGAATAGAAACATCTCCAGTGAGATAGATAGCATAAATAAAAAACAATCACAACTTCTGGAAATAAAGGACACACTTAGAGAATTGCAAAATGCCCTGGAAAGTCTCAGCAACAGAATTGAACAAGTAGGGGAAGAAACTTCAGAGCTCAAATGCAAGGCTTTTCAATTAACCTGATTAAAGACAAAAAAAAAAAAAAAAAAAAAGTTAAAAAACAATGAACAAAAACTCCAAGAAGTTTAGGATTATGTTAAACCACCAAGCCTAGGAATAACTGGTGTTCCCGAGGAAGAAGATTGGTCTAAAAGTTAGAGTTTTCCAAAAACATATTTGGGGGTATAATTGAGGAAAGCTTCTCTGGCCTTCCTAGAGACGCAGACATCCAAGTACAAGAAGCTCAAAGAACACCTGGGAAATTCACTGCAAAATATCACCCCTAGGCACATAGTCATCAGGTTATCTAAAGTCACGACAAAGGAAAGAATCTGATTAACAGCAGATTTCTCAGCAGAAACCGTATAAGCTAGAAGGGATTGAGATCCTATATTCAGCCTCCTTAAACAAAACAACTATCAGCCAAAAATTCTGTATTCAGCAAAACTAAGCCTCATAAATGAAGGAAAGATACAGTCTTTTACAGACAAACAAATGCTGGGAGAATTTGCCACTACCAAGCCAGCACCATAAGAACTTCTAAAAGGAGCTCTAAATCTTGAAATGAATGTGTGAAATACACCAAAACAGAATCTCCTTAAAGCATAAATATCACAGGACCTATAAAACAACTAGGCAATGAAAAATAAACCAAGGTTTTCAGGCAACAAATAGCATGATGAATAGAATAGTACGTCACATCTCAATACTAATGTTGAATGTAAAAGGCTTAAATGCTCCATTTAAAAGATACAGAATGGCAGAACTCACCAAACAAGTATCTGCTATCTTCAAGAGACTCATTCAACACATACTCACAAAAATTTAAGATAAAAGAATGGAAAAAGATATTCCATGCAAATGGACACCAAAATCCAGCAGGAGCAACTATTCTTATATCAAACAAAACAAACTTTAAAGCAACAGCAGTTAAAAAAAGACAAACAGGAACATTATGTAATGATTAAAGAACTAGTCCAAAAGGAAAATACCACGGTCCTAAATAAATATGCACCTAACAGTGGGACTCCCGAATTTGTAAAACAATTACTACAAGACCTAAAAAATGAGACAGACAGCAACACAATAATAGTGGGGGACTTCAAGGCTCCACTGACAGCACTAGGCAAGTCAAGTCAGAAAGTCAACAACAAAACAATTGAATTAAACTATACCCTAGAACAAATGGACTTAACAGATATTTACAGAACATTCTACCCAACAACTGCAGAATATACATTCCATTTATCAGCCATGGAACATTTTCCAAGATAAACCAAATAACAGGCCACAAAACAAATCTCAACAAGTTTTAGAAAATTGAAATTACAGCAAGTACTCTCTCAGACCACAGTGGAAAACAATTGGAAATCAACTCCAAAGGAACCCTTATAACCATGCAAATAAATGGAAATTAAATAACCTGCTCCTGAATGATTGTTAGGTCAATAATGAAATCAAGATAGAAACTAAAAGATTCTTCTAAATGAATAATAGTGATATAACCTATCAAAACCTCTAGGATATAGCAAGGTCAGTGCTAAGAGGAAAGTTCATAGCATTAAATGCCTACATCAAAAAGCTGAAAGAGTACAAATAAACAATCTAAGGTCCCACTTCAAGGAGCTAGAGAAACAAGAACAAACCAAACTGAAACCCAGCCAAAGAAAATAAATAACCAAGAACAGAGCAGAACTAAATGAAATTGAAACAAACAAACAAAAAATCCAAAAGATAAATGAAACAAAAAGCTGGTTCTTTGAAAAGATAAATAAAATTAATAGTCCATTAGCGAGATTAACCAAGAAAAGAAGAGAGAAGATTCAAATAAGCTCAATTAGAAATGAAATGGAAGATATTACAACCAATACCACAGAAATACAGAAGGTCATTCAAGGCTACTGTGAACACAGTTACATGCATAAACTAGAAAACCTAGAGGAGATGGATAAATTTCTGGAAACATGCAACCCTCCTAGGTTAAACCAGGAAGAAAGAGAAACTCTGAACAGACCAATTAACAAGCAGCAAGACTAAAATGGTAATTAAAAAGTTCCCAACAAAAAAAAGTCTGGGACCAGAGAGATTTACTGCTGGATTCTACTGGACATTCAAAGAAAAACTGGTACCAATCCTATTGGCACTATTCCAAAAGCTAGAGACAGAGGGAATCTGCTGGGTGTGGTAGCTCACGTCTGTAATCCCAGCACTTTGGGTGGCTGAGGAGGGTGGATCATGAGGTCAAGAGAGATCGAGACCATCCTGGCCAACATGGTGAAACCTCATCTCTACTAAAAATACAAAAATTAGCTGGTCGTGGTGGTGCATGCCTGTAGTCCCAGCTACTCGGGAGGCTGAGGCAGTAGAATTGCTTTAACCCAGGAGGCAGGGGTTGCAGTGTGCCAAGATCACACCACTGCATTCCAGCCTGGCAACAGAGCAAGACTCCATAAAAATAAACAATTTTTTTTTTAAAAAAAGAGGGAATCAGGCTGGGCGCGGTGGCTCAAGCCTGTAATCCCAGCACTTTGGGAGGCCGAGGCGGG
>NW_016811527.1:2296267-2304090 GCF_001698545.2 Rhinopithecus bieti | reverse complement strand
AAAAAAAAAAAAAAAAAAAAAAGGAATATATTTAACCAAGGAGGTAAAACGACCTCTACAAAAAAACAAAAACAAAAACAAAAAAGAACTACAAAACACAGCTGAAAGAAATCATAGATGACACAAACAAATAAGAAACATATCCCATGCTTACGGATGGGTAGAATCAATATTGTGAAAATGACCATACTGCCAAAAGCAATCCTAAAATTCCATGCAATTCTCATCAAAATACCACCATCATTCTTCACAGAACTAGAAAAACTAATCTCAAAATTCATATGGAACAACAACAACAACAAAAGCCTGCATGGTCAAAGCGAGACTAAGCAAAAAGAACAAATCTGGAGGCATTACAGTACCTGACTTCAAGCTATACTATGAAAGTCATAGTTATCAAAACAGCATGGTACTGGTATAAAATCAGGCACAGAGACCAATGAGCAGAATAGAGAACCCAGAAATAAAGACAAACACAGTCAACTGATCTTTGACAAGACAAACAAAACCAAAATGGGGGAAGGACACTCTATTCAACAAAAGGTGCTGGGATAATTGGCAAGCCACATATAGAAAAATGAAACTGGATCCTCATCTCTCAGCTTATACAA
The DNA here is from genome assembly GCF_001698545.2 of Rhinopithecus bieti. Taxonomy (NCBI): domain Eukaryota; kingdom Metazoa; phylum Chordata; class Mammalia; order Primates; family Cercopithecidae; genus Rhinopithecus; species Rhinopithecus bieti. The sequence goes on along the minus strand of NW_016811527.1, from coordinate 2,303,479 downwards.
AAATCAACTCAAGATGGATCAAATACTTAAATAAATCTAAGACCTGAAACCATACAAATTCTAGAAGATAACTTTGGAAAAACACTACTCGACATCGGCTCAGGCAATGACTTCATGACCAAGAATCTAAAAGCTAATGCACCAAAAACAAAGATATATAGATGATAATTAATTAAACTAAAAAGCTTCTGCACAGCAAAATAAATAACCATCAGAGTAAACAGACAACCCACAGAGTGGGAGAAAATCTTCACAATTTATACATCAGACAAAGGACTAATATCCAGAATCTACAAGGAACTCAAACAAAAAATCAGGAAAAAAGGAACAATCCCGTCAAAAAGTGGGCTAAGGACACGAATAGACAATTCTCAAAAGAACATACACAAATGGTCAAAAAAAATATGAAACATTGCTCAACATCTCTAATGATCAGAGAAATGCAAATCAAACCACAATGTGATACCACCTCACTCCTGCCAAGAATGGCCATAATCAAAAAATTAAAAAAAAAAAAATTGATGATGGCGTGGATGTGGTGAAAAGGGAATGGAACACTTTTACGCTGCTGGTGGGAATGTAAACTAGTACAACCACTATGACAAACAGTGTGAACATTCCTTAAATAACTAAAAACAAATCTACCATTTGATCCAGCAAATGGACCAAGGTAGATATCCTGGGTATCTACCCAGAGGAAAAGAAGTCATTATATGAAAAAGATACTTGCACGTGCATATTTATAGCAGCATAATTTGCATCTGCAAAAATATGCAACCAGCCCAAATACCCATCAATCAATGAGTGGATAAAGAAAATGTAGTTTATATATATACCATGGAATACTACTCAGCCATAAAAAGGAATGAAATAGTGACATTTGCAGCAACCTGGATGGAATTGGAGACCATTATTCTAAGTGAAGCAACTCAAGAATAGAAAACCAAACATCATTATCTTCTCACTTATAAGTGAGAGCTAAGCTATGAGGACACAAAGGCATAAGAATGACACAACGGACTCCATTACATTAAAAACTTTAAAAAGCAATGATAGTAAAAGATTGATAAATTTTACTTAATTAAAATTAAGAACTTCTATTTATTAAAACTATCAGAGAGTGAAAAGAAAAATTAAAAATTAGAAGAAGATATTTTCATACATATGTCTGATGAAGGATTGTATCCAAAATATATTTTAAAACCTACAAACCAATAAAAATGCAAAAAATAATAAAATATAATGGCAAAAGGCACAAATAAATATTAATCTAAATCAAGGTTAAGGCTGGGTGCGGTGGCTTCTGCCTGTAATCCCAGCACTTTGGGAGGCCGAGGTGGGCAGATCACGAGGTCAGGAGATCGAGACCATCCGGGCTAACACAGTGAAACCCCATCTCTACTAAAAACACAAAAAGTTAGCCGGGTAAGGTGGTGGGTGCCTGTAGTCCCAGCTACTCGGGAGGCTGAGGCAGGAGAATGGCGTGAACCTGGGAGGCGGAGCTTGCAGTGAGCCGAGATCACGCTACCGCACTCCAGCCTGGGCAATAAAGTGAGACTTTGTCTCTAAATAAATAAATAAATAAACAAACAAACAAATAAAGGTTAATAATGCATGCAAAAATGTGAATGAATTTGGTGCCTTAGTTCTCCTTCGCTATGGCTGGAAAATAATCACAGGCTGACTCTTTTTAACATGTTGCACTTTCAAAGGCAGAATTATTTGTTTACAAAGGCATGTAGCCATACTGATACACACATGATGGTTCAGAATCTTGAATACAAAAGTATTTCTCACTGTGTCCCAGAAATATGTCAGCTAGACCTGATTAAGTCCAAAGAATCACTGAGGAACTAATCATAGCTAGTTTAATAACTGCTTGGGATAAACCAATCAGAGAGGGCAATGGAGGGTGAATGGGTTGGGGAGCTTAGTAGGTACTTAGAAAATAATCTGTTTTGGGAAATGCAATTCCCAACTAAGGCTTACGGAGCAGCCTTCCACGCATGCTCCACCCCTCTTGTCTACTCCCATCTGTGATGCTGGATACAGAAACGGAGAGAGCGTGGCAGGAGCGTTAGTGCCGATGGTTAGCCAGGTCTTAATATGTCCTTTAACATGATTTCTTGTGATAGTCTCTTTAGACAGGCTGTTGTGCTTTTCATAGCTTCCAGATGTTAAAGCTGTGATGCAAAAAATTGAAACAAGTGTAATGGGCTTGATTGTGCAAAATCAGATCAATTCAAATTAGTTTATGGGCCCACTAAACATTAACAGTCAATGAGTTTACAAGAGATTAAAACTGAAAACAGCACTAACTATGGTATTTCATGACAGAATGAGAAATTTAACAGCTAAAATGAAAATATTTCATTTCACTTTTATCTAGTAGCAATTTTCAAATCACCTCAGGATATGTTCGACTATAAATCTTAGCATTCACCACCACATCTTTTAAAAGTGGGATGCCAAGGGAATTGGCAGCATTGCCCTGGGATGTTCCCAATGAGAATTACTTGATAGCAGGCTTATGAATGGTCACCTTTCTTCCCACATAACTCATATCAAGTGAATTAATGCACGCAAAAGGCTGGATGTATAGTGAGCACAAAGTTGGAGCTCAATACGCAATAGTTTCCTTCCCTTTCTCCTACACCGAGGAAGACATCCCTTCCTGGTATCTATAGGAAAAACTGGATGCAGACAAGTATATTTTGGGTCAAAATCATACACAGTTGAAGTTTTCTTCAGTAAGTTCTTGGGAGGGCATATTGTTCGGGCTATGTCCAGAAGCTCCAATGAATAATTCACTACTCAAAGCTCAATGATGTCAAAATTCTTTTAAGAAAACAAGATGTGTCTACAAACTTTTCATATGTTCAGTGACACTGAATTAACAAGCAGAAAAATGGCTTGACATTACTGTTCATAAAACAAAATTAAATGGGAACAGATTTTGGAGCCAAAAGGACCTAGATTTGAGTCCCACTTTCAAAACTTACTAGCTATGTTGCCTTTGATAAGACCTGTACTCTTTCCGGGAGTCATTTCAAATGGGTTATTACTTTCTTTGCAGTGGTTTTATGAGGATTCAGTAAGAGACACGTAAAGTACTGGTACAGTCTCTGGCAAAGAGTGAGAACTCATTAAATGATGTAATATTGCAATGGATATTCAAGCATACTCATTACTATTATAATTTCAATTGATAAAAATAGCAATATCATAGATTTAAAGATTTTTAACAGAAGTGTGGGCAATGCTACTGCAATGGGCTACTTGCTCTATAGCTCTGACCAACTCCCCTAAGTCTTCTAGTTCTCATATAATGCTTTCCTCCAAGAAAAAAATAATATCTAGTTCTGATTTTCTCCTTAGAGATTTATGAGTATTAAACATGTTTTAATACATCTATAAAGAGATTTAAGCTCTTTTTGGAAATAAAGCTGAAGAAGCCATTGATCAGAGTTTGACATGGGACTAATTTCACTGCTGGGCTGCATTTTTCCAAATACATTTCTCCCCATAAACTGATAGGAAATTCAGTATTTCATTTTCTGAATATTGCCTAAATGAACTGTGGAAGTCCGGCAGAAGTGCTTGATTGTACTTTCATTAGACTTCCTTTCCTTTAGGCCATACAGGTGCAATGAAAGAAGAAAGAAAATTAATTAAATTTATGGGCATGTTTATACCCTCCAGGTGTCATAAAATGTACTGGCTCAGACATTTTTCAAGTAATTAAGCAGACATCTCTGTGTTTCCTAATGAGTTGCTGCCCTTCCCTTTTTAATCTGGTGAGAGATCTCATCACCTGCTTTCTGTCAGCTGATGGGTTTTTTCCCTGGATGAGCTCAACCTTCTCCTCATGCTGCAATGTGCTAATGGGACTTCATGGATACAAATACGAAATCCTCTTCTCTGCAAAAATATTTCCAAGGGTTAAGTAATCATTGTACTAGGTGTGGTGGCTTAGGAATACTAAAATAAATCTGCCTATTATATATATTATTGGAAAAGCTGCTCTATATTATTTGAAAAATATTATGACTTAAATATGCACAAATATTCAAATATATATTATATATTACATGTATATGAAGATAGAGTAAGTAATTCATTTCAGTCTGGGGCTTAGCTTCACAGATGAGACAAACTTTGAACTGTATCTTATAGGATGGATGAATGGAATTTTATGACAAAGTAGAGGTGGAGGAAGATTCCAGGAGAGGTGAAGAACATGTATAATTGACTTATATGATGCTTCTACAATTCACCCAACACTGTTCCAGACACCAAAGACCCTTAAGAAGCACTAGGTTTAGAAAGCAAACCAACATATATGAAATACTTAGAGCTCTAAATTACAGAGAATATGTACGACTGATTGTATTACATAGGAGTTGAGTACAGTGCATGTTCAGAGAAGACATATAAGGGCCCCAGGACAGAGTGGAGTATGGAGAAGGAAGGCATCCTAATAGAATGGAGAACTAGCCAAGCTAAGACAATTGCTAAAGAAAGAAATGGAAAAGAGGATGCTGTACAGGAGTGCGTTATAAACTCAGCATCTGCAGGAACATAGAAGGAACTGCTCTGTCTAGAGCAGAGAATGTGGCATGGAAAGCATCTGTAAATCAGATTAAAGAGGCACAGGGAGGCCAAATGAAAATGGAAGGTTTAGAATCTAGGGTGAGAGATTAGAATTTGAATCTTTGTGAAGATTCCTTGGCAGTGACACATAACCAATTTTTTTTAAATCACCTGAAGTAATCTTAAAGAGCAACTAATCTAAACTTATCCTCCCTGCACAATCTTTTCACAGATGAAGAAATACATTGAAAAGAGTACTTCATTAAGATTCATCTGGTGGTGACTTGGATAGCTTGAGGATAGCTTGAGCTCCCAGGCACAATGGGAAAATGCCTTATCTTCCCTCCAGACCTTCTATGCCTCTGATGTCCCCCATCTCAGTGGAATGGCTCCTTCATCCCCGAATGGCCCAAGGACTGCCCTGGCAGTTTCACCTCTTTATTCTCCCTTAAAGCCACCATTTTACTCTGTTCTCAGGACCACTGCCTTAATTCAAGTCTTTATCATTGTTGACTGGAGTAACACAGTAGTTGTTTAAATTTTCTCCTTGCTTTGATTTTGTTCCATTCCAGTCATTCTCCAAATGAACTTGAGTAAAAAATTTGAGGTAACAAAACTATCTTCTTAAAATTGATTATTTTATTATTGTGTTCAGGGTAAAACCTCAAACTCCTCTGCTTGGTCTCCTGTGGAAATGATTCTCCAATATCCTTGAGGAGTGTCCTCTCCCCCTCCATTAATGTCCTCACTGTTCACGTTTCCATCTCATCGCAGCCTTTGCTCAGAGTGCATTCCGTTTCTGTGATGCTCCTCTCCTTCTTCAACACTCAACTCTGGCATCACCTCCTTTAGAGAACATTTAAATTGCATCTCTTTTAGTTGCAATCCTGAACTGAAATCCTGAACCATCCGATTTAAACAAAACCTGAAGCAACTTAAACAACAACAACAACAAAAAAGAAGTCTATATTGACAGAAAGAATGGTGATGGACCTGACTTCAGGAATGGCCTGATCTAGGGACACCTGTTGCCAGATCTCTTTGTGGATCCTGCCTCCTTTCCCCACTCCCACAATATAATAACTTAATTTCTTCCTTGTATAAACAGGCTTTTTGTAAACACAGTGGCAGGCAACTGCCACTATACCAAAGAGGATAGAGAATTCTTAGGAAAATTCTAGGGGGATGTCTTCAGTTGGCCCAACTAAGGTCATATGTCTATCCCTGGACATATCAGTATGGGAAGGAGGATGAGGCACAATTATTGTCTCAATCAAGGTCATATGTCAGGGACTGGTTACTGCGAGAAGGTGATGAATAACTGAGAGCTGAGCCAAGGATAAACAGTAGCCAATGTAAGAAGACTTCTCTTACCTTACCTGTTAAGGCTGTCATCTCTCATAGGTGCTCCTTTCATCCCTTTTTCATATGACTGTCTTAAGTTGCCACTATCTCATCATCTCTTTCCTTTTCTGCCTTCCTTAAGAGTATATGTTGAGGCATATTCATCATGACTACAGCTCTTGGCACATAATGGTATCTGGAAAAATATTACTTGAATAGACCAAAAAAAGTCAAATCTGTGACTGATCAAAAGAGATCCACATAGTGTAATTACCACATTGTGGTAATCAAAGCAATAGGTAAGGAGGTTTCAGATGAGGTTAGGCCAGAGTAGAAAAGCAAGGACTCAAATGCCATGTGGGTATTTGCAGTTAAATGAGGTAAGGAAAGAGTTAATGCATCTCAGAAAAAAAGGCAAGCAGAAAGTTTGAAAAAGTATCAAAGGGATCTGGAGTATCAGAAACCACACAGAGAAGCTCATGAACACAAAATACAAAACTTGAGTTTTATTTATTTGGATAATGGATAACTACGGATGTTTTCTAACTAGCTATATTTACCAACAAGAAAAGTACTTTCATGAATAAATGCTGTGGCATGTGGTCAGGGCTTTGAGGGCAGTAGTGGTGGTGGCATCCTAGAAAAAAGGCGTACGGAAGCTGTGAGTGTGGTAGAAGGTAGACATTTCAGTCAGCTGAACTGGAGGGTAAGCCCCCACAAAAGACCACTCTCCTGAGAAACTGAGGCACCTTCTGGGAGGTACTCCAGCTAAGCGAAGGGAGAGTAGGGGATACAAGCCCAACCCAAGGACAATGCTTTGGTCACTGGAAGTGGGAGATGATTCTAAGTGCAGCATGGTGTTGGTCACTTCCATATGTCTCCCAGCCAGGCCTCTGGGGACAGGGACAACAGGTGGAAAATGAAAGAATTCCTTCATTAGAAACTCAGTGAGACATGGGGCATAGGTGTGTTTCTTGGGGACATACTCAATAAAGAAAAAGATTAACAGTGAAGCAAACAAAGAAGTATTCCCTCCATTTCTCTCTCTCTCTCTTTCTTTCTCTCTCTTTCTTTCTTTCTCTTTCTTTCTTTCTTTCTTCTTTCTTTCTTTCTTTTTCTTTCTTTCTTTCTTTCTTCTTTCTTTCTTTTTCTTTCTTTCTTTCTTTCCTTCTTTCTTTTCTTTCTTTCCTTCTTTCCTTTCTTTCTTTCTTTCTTTCTTTCTTTCTTTCTTTCTTTCTTTCTTTCTTTCTTTCTTTCTTTCTTTCTTTCTTTCTT
>NW_016811527.1:2286539-2295952 GCF_001698545.2 Rhinopithecus bieti | reverse complement strand
TCTCTTTCTTTCTCTTTCTTTCTTTCTTTCTTTCTTTCTTTCTTTCTTTCTTTCTTTCTTTCCTTTCCTTCCTTCCTTTCCTTCCTTCCTTCTTTCCTTCTTTCTTTTTCTTTCCTTCTTTCTTTCCTTCTTTCTTTCTCTTTCTTTCCTTCTTTCTTTCTTTCTTTCTTTCTTTCTTTCTTTCTTTCTCTTTCTTTCTTTCTCTCTCTCTCTCTTTCTTTCTTTCTCTTTCTCCCTTCCTTCCTTCCTTCCTTCCCTTCCTTCCCTCCCTCCCTCCCTCGCTCCCTCCCTTCCTTCCTTCCTTCTTTTCCTTCCTTCCTTCCTTTTTTCCTTCCTTCCTTCTTTCTTTCCTTCTCTCTTTCTTCCTTTCCTCCTTCTTTTTTTTATGGTGATTGGCTCTTGTTGCCCAGGCTGGAGTGCAGTGGTGCAATTTTGGCTCACTGCAACCTCCAGCTCCCAGGTTCAAGCAATTCCCCTGTCTCAGTCTCCAGAGTAGCTGGGATTACAGTCCTGCACCACCACACCCAGCTAATTTTGTATTTTTAGTAGAGACGAGGTTTCTCCATGTTGGTCAGGCTGGTCTTGAACTCCCAACCTCAGGTGATCAGCCCACCTTGGCCTCTCAAAGTACTGGGATTACAGGCATGAGCCACCACGCCCAGCCTCCCTCCATTTCTGCATGAATCAGATATGAACTTAATGTGCTGGGGTCTCGGGGGAACACATATGCCTTCGACGCCTTGAGCACTTCAGCATCATCTGTTTCCAGGATCATGGTGAAGAGGAGGGGAACAGGGGCAATGGTTCCCTGTAGAAACCATTCTTCTGTGGGTACCAGAGTCACTGGCAACGAGTCACTGGAACCAGAGACAGGGTACAAGAGGAAGAAAGTTCAGCTGCCATGCTGTGGCTGCTAGGACATGTTTAAGTCCATGGCATGTGGAAACCTTCCCATGGAATTTTAACTATAATTGAGGGAAAGTGCATTAGGCCAGAAATCCTAAAATAGTTTACAGACACAAGTTCCATGAAACATGAGCTACGAAAGTACTTATCACTTCACAGAGCACGGAGTGAAGAAATGGGCGTGTGAATCATCGTAACTGTTGAGATATGCATGTCACCTCATCTTCAATAGGGGAAAAGTTTTGAATCATTTTGAATATGAAGAAAACACCAGCCACCCTTTATATTTTAAGCATATGTAGTTTCTCCATGGAAGAGTTCATTTTTCTCTTTACTTTCTGTAGCAGAGGTTGATTAGAAGAGAAAAGCAGAATGAAGATACCTTTAAAAAAGTAAATAAGTACACAACGGGATCTCTCACTAAGCACCGTGGAGAAACTGGCTTTGTGCCATCACCTTCACAGCTACAGTATTTTTCCTTTGGGAGGGGGCTGTCCACAGTCGGCAAGTCATTTTTTTCAGTGTGTGTACCTACTGCATAAAGTATCTGATTCCACAGAGGAGCTTTTCACAGTTATGAGAGGAAAATAGGAAAGTGTTTGAGGCAAAATGAAATCTCTAGGTGTCATAGTTAGTGCCAGGAAGAGTGTCTCCTCAGGGTGGAGGTCGTAGCTCTGCTATTATAGAGGATAACAAAGCTGTGTCAGACTGGGAAGAGAATGTCTTTAATAAAACCCACAGTGACACTTGAGACTGTCCAGGATAGCTGAGAAATTAGGAACCAAGTAATTGGATGTTTTCATCTCCAAAACACACTTCATACCACTTTTGAAAAAAATACCAGTGAAAAATCTTATTTTTTTTTTCCCTTTAGAAAATTACTAGGCAGAAATCTCACAAGATGAAATTTCAAAGTAGCTTCCATGTTCATATGCTTAAAGTACTATACATCAGCTTTTTCCTATCCAATTGCACCAGAAAGATGGGGGAATATACCTTGAGGTCTTATATTGAAGGTGGGCTCGTTCAAAACCAGCACTTAATCTAGGCCAGCACATGGTCTAAATGCTCCATGAGTAAAAGAATTGTCTCTGATTCACCCATAAGCCCTCCACCAACACAGCTTCACACAAAACCCAATGTATACTAGGTACCGAAAAAATATTTACTAAGATCTTTTAAATTCTTAAAATCTAAAACTTACATATTTGATTTTTCAGGAATAATCCTTGTGGTGGCTCCTAAGTGCAGCTTGGGATATAAAAGTTGACCCTATATGTTTTATATGTTCATTCAATTAAGCAGGCATCTCCGTAACACTGGGTGAAAGGCACATGAAAAGAACAACATCATGGCAGATTTTGAGAGATGTAAAGGTAATGATAAGAACCCTGCCTAGAAAGACCTCCCAGTCTAGCTAGAAAGATCGACTTGACTAAAAGTTCATCATAATGGATGGCATGCTCAAATGGCCAGTAAACATAAAAAGATGCTCGACATTATTACTCATAGGGAAAATAAAATTAAAACCACAGTGAACGGCCGGGCGCGGTGGCTCAAGCCTGTAATCCCAGCACTTTGGGAGGCCGAGACGGGCGGATCACGAGGTCAGGAGATCGAGACCATCCTGGCTAACACGGTGAAACCCCGTCTCTACTAAAGAAATACAAAACTTAGCCGGGCGAGGTGGCGGGCGCCTGTAGTCCCAGCTACTTGGGAGGCTGAGGCGAGAGAATGGCGTAAACCCGGGAGGAGGAGCTTGCAGTGAGCTGAGATCCGGCCACTGCACTCCAGCCTGGGAGACAGAGCAAGACTCCGTCTCAAAAAAAAAAAAACAAAAAAACAAAAAAACAAAAACCACAGTGAAACACCACTATACACTTTAGAAACAGCAAAAGAGAAAAAGATGCAAAATATCAAATGTTGATGCGGATATGGAGCACACAGAAATTTCATACATTGTGGGTAGTGTTGATGGGATAGGGCAATGAGGGAGTGAGGGAAGATAGGGACAGCCAGGCAGAAAATTACTTTTCAGTGTCTATGAAAGCTGAAAATATGCATACATTATGACCCAGCAATTAGACTTCTCCAAGGTACACACCTAATAGAAACACACATATATATTCATCAAAAATATGTACTAGAAAGTTTCAGCAGCCCTGGAAACTATGAAAATCTTCATACATTTTAGAATGGACAAATAAATTGTCACAGTGAGCAGTGAGAATGAACTATGTACAATAGTGCAGATTAATCTAAAAACCTAACATTAAACCCAACAAGTGAGATACGAAAGAGCACATATTGTACAATTCCATGTATAAGTTCAAAAATAAGCCAAACGAGCATATGCTGTAAGAAGTCAGAATAGTAGTTGTCTTTTGGGAGTGGGGGCAATTAGTAAAGTTGAAAGGGCAGTTGAAGAGGGCATAAGAGGGGTTCTTGGGAGTGTGGTAATGTTCTGAGTTTTTACTGCCAGCTGTACCGGTGACTTTCGGTTTGTGAAAATTCATTGTTCTGTATACTTACTTAGGATGTGGCACATTTCTGTGTGTATGTTAGACTGATTATATAGTTTTTTTTTTTTTTTTTAAGCCTGCCTTATACACTGAAAAAGAATTATAAAGAAAATATTTAGGATTTGTGGTGGAGGGGGAATTGTAATTTCACACTTGGAGGTTTTGCATCCTGGTTCAAGATTGTAACAATAATATATATTTATAAAAATTATGAAAATTTAAAATAAAAAAGCCATAACTAATTTCCGGTTTGAGGTTGGACAGGCAAGGAGCTTGGAAGTCACTACTGTCATCCTGACAAAGAAAAGCTGGATAAATTGAAAATCACTGACTTTTCTTGGACCCATCAGAGAACGGAGACTGTATAGCAAACCATCACCCTGAAATTTGGGGAGACAGGCATATCCAAGAGACACAGCCTAGATCTACATACCTGGAACAGAAGCCTCTGAAGCCATAAACTCTGAAGCCATAGACTCATAAAAACATTTAAAAGGGATTGTTGATGAATTTTTGGAGGTTGAGTGTGAATTACATGAGAGTGAGACACTTCTGGGGGTCAAAGTCCTAGTGGAGTTCCACATTTTCATGCACTTTACTTCCAGGTTCTCACTCTAAAGATGTCCTGAGGCTCCAGCAGAAGGAAGGGATGATACTGGAGGTACTTCGTATAAATCAGGAACAGGACCAAGATGCTTTTGGCTCAGTGACTCAGTTTGCAGTACTTCCCGTATCACCTGCTCTCAATAGGAGTTCTAAGTCTTAGTTCTGGACTGAGGAATGGGGAAATGTAGTGAAGCGTCCCAAACAAATAGTCAAGAAGGGTATGTACAGAGATTGCAGGGGTATGGGTAGGAGGCAGGAAAACAGATTCAAGATAAACCCACATTTCTGTTATCTATTGCTAAGTAACAAAACACCCTAAAACTTTAATGGCTTAAACAATTACCATTTCATTCTGTCTTATAATTTTGTGGGCCAGAAATTTCAACAGGCTTCAGCTGAGTGATTCTTCTGCTTTACCTGGTATCAATTATAGTCCTTGATTGTATTCAGATGGTGCCTGGGGTGATACGAAGGGTCAGAGACAGATTCACTCACGTGCCAGCTTCCCTGGCAGAGAAGGCTGGAAAGTTGGGATCAGCTGGGCCCCACTCCCTCTCCGTGAAGTCTCAGGGTCTTTCCATGTGGTCATTCACATGGTAGTGGAACTACTCATGTCTCAGTTTAAGGCTCTAAAGTGGCTGATACAAGAGATAAGAAGTATCCATAAACTGATGCTGTATCAGTTCCACCATTGTCTGTTGTTAAAAAAAAGTTGCAAATTCCATCAAATTAAAGAAGAGACAGATTCAGAGTTGTTACTCAATGGAAATAGCATCAACTAATCTACTATATCAAACCAAAACTCCAAAACAGTAATGAAAAATTAATGTTAAAAGTTCTAATTAAAGAAATCAACAAGTGGGAAATAAATGTATTTCAGAGGGGGAAAGCAAAACAAAACAAAACAAAACAGAAACATCTTGGTAACAACTTCAGTATAAAAACCTGAAGGATTTTCAAAAAGATACAGAGAAGCAATAATATGGAAAAAAATAGAACCGTATACTATGAAATACAAATAGCTAAGAAGAGTAAGTATATTAGAAATCTTGAATATTACAAATAAGGACTTAATTTTTTAAAAATAGAGTTAGTGGAATAAACTTTCAACTAGTCACAGTCAATGATAAGCATTAGTGAACTGAAATGTGGTATTGATAAATTCACCTAAAATGCAATGCAAAACGATAAAGGTATTTTAAAAAGCAATTAAGAGACATAAAATGTCAGTTGAGACTCTCAGGTATACTTAAAAAAATTCAAAGTATAGAATAAAAATTCAAAGTAAAGAATTAAGGATCATTTCATGGAGTAAGTAGCATTTGAGTCTTCCTTAAAGAATGAACTGAATATTAGGATAATTGTAAATAAAGGGAATATTAAGGAAATGGGAACAGACATTATTTAATGTGCCTGAAGAGATATCTGTGCGTGAATAAGTGTATCTGCATTTTAACAGGTTACATGTTATATGTCTGCTGAATTGCCTGCCTTCGGTAGAAAGTATAGACTGGAAGACCAGTTAAGAGGTTTGAAACATTCTAGGCAAACTGATGTGTGAAATATGCGCCTGATTTTCTTTCTCCTCCCAACCTAATCATCTACAATATGTGATCAAGAATACAGAGTGGATAGTGTGGAGCAAAGGAAATAAAAAGGGCACAAGAGGTAATGTCTTTAGCAATCTTTTCTGTCCTTTGTCACAGAAGTGACCACCCACTCCCCAAACACAGGAATTCATAAGACAAAAGGGAAATAAAGAAGAAATCCGCCGGGCGCGGTGGCTCAAGCCTGTAATCCCAGCACTTTGGGAGGCCGAGGCGGGCGGATCACGAGGTCAGGAGATCGAGACCATCCTGGCTAACACGGTGAAACCCCGTCTCTACTAAAAAATACAAAAAACTAGCCGGGCGAGATGGCGGGCGCCTGTAGTCCCAGCTACTCGGAGGCTGAGGCAGGAGAACGGCCTAAACCCGGGAGGCGGAGCTTGCAGTGAGCTGAGAACCGGCCACTGCACTCCAGCCCCGGGGACAGAGCAAGACTCCGTCTCAAAAAAAAAAAAAAAGAAGAAATCCTTGTAACACAATAAGGAAAACGTATATGATGATTACAAGTGAGAACTGGAGGGCTATTTAACAAGTTGGCACAAGGGTAGAGTGAGATTCAGATTGGGAGATGGAGGACAATTTAAAATGTAGTTAGGAGACAAATTCAGGGACTTTAGCAAGATGATTCTGGGAACAAACACACAAAAGAAAGGCAAAGTTTCCTGGTCTCCATGCCCAAAAGTGATAGTTGCCAAAGGAGTAAAGTTTACACCATCATTATCTGTGAGAATCAGGGAATAGTTTAAAACCGTACATTTAGAGGATAGTGTTAAAAAAACAAACAAATACATGTACAAGTTTTTGAGGATAATATAGATATGACTTGAGGAATATTTGAATCATTTGCTTCAGTTTTAATTTTTAAAAAAATTGAAAAGATTTACAGTACTCAAAATTGAGTCGTGCTGCTTAGAATGCTAGGGCAGACAGAAACAAACACAGTAAATGTTCAGTATAAGAGTAAACAAAACTCAAGAGAGGGATATCAATGACAAAAATAATGCTGGTCAGAGAAAAGAACTGAGCCATAACCTTCCTAAGAAAAACATACTGACTCGGTTTTTTATCCACACAATGCTAACACACAATGAGCATGTGGTAAATATTTGTTGAATGAATGAATAAAAAGTCACTATGGAGAGTAATAGGAGGGGCTCAGGGCGGACACTGATTTTTGAAATAGAAAATCAAGCCCTCCTTTACATAAAGCAGTTAGGTGAAAATGAGAGAACTATATGATCAAAGGGCAACCAGTGGCCCTAATTTTTTCATTTTAAAAAGACTTTGAAATATTTCTCATGAAAGAGTATTAAAAGGACTGTGAAACAACAACAAAAAAGTTTCTAAAGGGTTGGCCAAGAAGGGAGAATGATTTGGTTAAGCCTTTCCCCTGGACACATGTTCCCCTAATGTTCCCCTGCAGCCTAATGGGAATCTTCATGAAAATCTTATGAAAGACTCAAAAAGAAACTCAAGACACTGTGATCAAGAGAACACAGACTGTTTAAGCTCAACCACAGACCATATGATTAGCTGATATGCTACCAAGTATTATTAATATGTTATTTTGTTATTAACAAGCAATACGCTATATAACAAGAAACATGCTATTTTGAAATGGAGGGTGCTAGGATTATCTTTGTCACTCTTGTACTTACCTAACAAAGAGTGAATGACCAAAAGAATGTTTATTGAATGACTAAATGAATGAATGTTAATATTAATAGCTAACCATAGAACCCACCCTAATGTATCCGTCAGAGAATATGGCGAAAGAAAGGAATGGTTACAAAAGCAGTATCCAAGAATCTGGCATTGTCACTAGAGTATCTATCTGGCTAAAGAAGGAACAAATCACAGTACTTGTCATGTCTAGTACTTCTAACAAATTGAGAGAAAACCCCGTGATTCCATTAAGATCAAACAAAAGCTGATGCTGAAAGAGTCTAGATAAAAGTGTCACTGCTTCACAGAAACTAAACAAACACATCCTGGTCCAGAAGGTTACTGATTGATAAAATGGATTATCACAAAGACATTGAGTAAGCCAAGAGGATTTGTATTTTTTGAAGGGTGATAATGGATTTCTTAGGGATATTCCATCATGACTTCCACTGAAATAGTCACTTTACTTTAAGAGGACCAGAGTTGGGTCTTTGAATTAATTATGGTAATTTTGAAGTATCTATGTGAGAGGAGGACTGTGTGTATGAATAAGTAAGTGTCACTTAGTAACATTTTCTGATGAATAGAACAGTTTAAAATTGGAAATCTGTGTCCTCTGGTAATTTCTTCTAAGCCTTCTTTCCTGTGAAATCGCTTTTCAGAATTAACACACCTAGAAGACATTCATTAAACGTTTGTTGAATGGATGAATTTTGATGTGACATTGAGATAATATTTAGTATTACTATAAAGTAGTACATATTTTTAATAAGCAAATGTTTTACAATGATTATAGGTCTGCAACAAAATTTAATATGTGTGTAGAAGTTACAAAGACACAGACCTACAGTGAATTAGGGTTGTGCTTCACATATTCAGAAGGCTCACTATGGCTTTTTTTTTTTTTTTTTTTATGGCTTAAATACAGCATGTGTAATGTGTGCCAAATTCCAGAACTAGAAATAGAAAAAAATAATAATAATAAAATTGGTGAAGAGATCTGGCTACATGAGAATACATAAAATAATTAATTAAGAAAACTGGGGCCACAACTGAAGGTACTAAAATCATAAAATGATGTATAGGAAATACGGTATTATTAAGAAGACCTTGGACTACTACAAGAAGGGTGCACTTTTAAAATCTTGAGTTTATTTTAGCACTATATCAAGAAATTTCAACTTTTCAAAGTGAGAAATAATTTCTATAATTCATTGTTGACTAGAAAATTTCAATAAAAAATAGCAATTTCAGAAGAAACTAAATAATAAATTGCTGCACAGGAAATTCATAGGAAGCGTAAAATATTTTGGTGTCTCATTCCTTATATCTTTAAGTCAAAATCAGTTGTCCCCAGAATATAACCCATTGCTCCATTAATAGAGACAGAATACAGGACTAAACACACCATGAGCCAAGTTTACAGGGGATTTGGAAAGCCTGCGTGTGATATCAAGTCAAACAATTTTAGAGCCAAACGCCCTATGAAACCACACAGTGCAATGTTCTCATTTTACATAATGAGAAAACTGAGACCCAAAGAGATTAAGTATCTTGCCTGAGGTCACACAACTAACAAAAGGCAGAAACTTGCTAGAATCTAGACTCCTAAGTCCCTAGTTCTAAGTTCTTTTTCTTCCATGTTTACTCTCCCCAAAACACAAAAATACGAAGGGGAACAAAAGAAGCAGACACACAAGTACTGAACTTTTGGACAAATATTATTTCTCCCCACTAAAAATGGGCATTAAAATCTTTGATTTCCTGTGATATAATTTTATTTTGTCTTTGTATAAGCAGACTAGAGTTTGGAGATAAGGATATAGTTTTTACTGTTCCGGAAAATTTCAAGCATATACAAAAGCAGACAAAATAGTATAATGAAACTGTCATGGCGGGCGCGGTGGCTCACGCCTGTAATCCCAGGACTTTGGGAGGCCGAGGCGGGCGGATCACGAGGTTAGGAGATCAAGACCATCCTGGCTAACACGGTGAAACCCCGTCTCTACTAAAAAATACAGGGGCCGGGCGCGGTGGCTCAAGCCTGTAATCCCAGCACTTTGGGAGGCCGAGACGGGCGGATCACGAGGTCAGGAAATCGAGACCA
>NW_016811527.1:2258375-2286112 GCF_001698545.2 Rhinopithecus bieti | reverse complement strand
CATCTCAAAAAAAAAAAAAAAAAAAAAAAAAAAACTATCATGTACTCACTATCCACCTTCAATAATTATCTCAATAGTAATCTTGTGTGATCCATTCCCTACTTAATCCTGTCTCCTTCCACAATATAATATTGAAAATGCAGAACATCTAAATAAGCTGTACTGATGAAAGTCACACTAGAACCTACCTTTGACACTGCACCTCAAAGAATAGGAAAAAAATGTGCATTATCATAAGGGTCTGGGAATAGGATTATTATTTGTGTATAATCACAGTAAGTGACCCAATTTAATGCATAGAAAATTATGTTAATGAAGATGAGCTTATGATTTAAAATAACAGTAGCCAGGTGGATGGCAATGTTTACACACCATGGTGCACCAGATAATCAATTATATCCATACATCCAAATGATCCCGGGCAAGGTGCCACACAGAGAAAGAAAAATGGATCCTACTCTGTCACTACATGAATGTATATTCTAATGTCACGGCAGGGATTAGATAGGGAGCACCACAGGGGAAACTCTGTAGGGAAAACCAGTGGAGCCTGGAGACAGAGGGCCAAAATCTCATCCAAGCCAGAATGTAGTCCTGCCCAAATCTGTTGAACTCTCTGAGTGTCGCCTTATCAGCATAAAAAGAGTAGCCAAGATGGCCTCTGAAGACCCTTCCATATCTAACACTCAATGAGTCTAAATATTGTCAACCCATTCTTATATAATACGCAGAACTTCAAAGATATTATTTCATTATGAAACTAAATGTTGAAAAATTGCTTCATCTGCCACACAGTTTTTAAAGAACAAAATTCCAAAGTATTGACGATTGCTATTTCTCATTAGATTGTGTCTAATGAGAAGGCTCTGTGACTGTGTAATTGGCTGTTGTAGAGGGCAGCATTTGGGAGTGGCAGTAAGCCAGCAGAGACCTACCTAGTTTCAGCACAGCTGACCCCTGTAACTAAGGGCTGCAGAAGTAATCAGACTGCATTTCCTGTGTCACAAACCTGAGGGTATCATACAGACATATACAGTGCCCACTGTAAGTTGGTCAGATTTAGCAACTAAAAATACTGCATGCTCAGTTAAAATGTTTCAGGTAAACAATAAATAGTTTTATACTAAACCTTTATACCCTAAACATTGTATAACAACAATATTCATTGTTTACAATGAATTCAAACTTAACTGGTTGTCCTGTATTTTATTTGGTAACCCTAACCCCAACATGCATGCATGCATGCACACACACACAGACACACCACACAGAATGACAAGGTTTTCATATGCTCTTAGTCTGACACTATTATAGAAAAACGTGATGTTAGAGCTGATATTTGTGAGAATGCACATACTTTCCTAAAAGATACAGGTCATCCATAATTAGAATAACATATTTTTCTTTTTTTATCTAGAATTTAAAATGCATATTGATACTGACATGTAGAACTTTTTTTTTACCCAACATACTTAGTTTATTAATAAAACTCATAACAGATTTTCCATAGAGAAACTAGTTTCCCTTTGACAAATAGTTCTTGCCTGGGTGTTATGTTGGCATCATTTACTGTACTCCTCACAGGAAGTTGAAGCAGAGAAAGGTTGTGTTATTTTTTCAAGGACACACAGCTATCAAAGAGCAGAATTAAACAGAAGACAGGACCCAAGGACTCCGAGTCCATCCCACTACTTCTCACCATCTACTTTCCCCAACATCCATGGGATAAGATATTTAAAAATCAGCATATTAACAGTTATGACTGACTGAGTGTTCATTATGTGCCAGGCAGTGTGCCAAGTAGTTCATATACATTATATTGTTTACTCCTCATAGTAAAGTGAGATGTTAATTATAACCTATTTTATACCTGGAAGGGGTTTGTGGGGAGGGAGATGAGGCTCAGAGAGCCTAGGTAAATTGCCCACAGATCAACAGCTGGCAGTCAAAAGAGCTATGTTTAAACATAAGTCCATCTGACCCCACTCCCAACCAAAGCCAAATTTCTTAAGAGGCAGTGACTGCTACGTAGGACATCCTTTATGTGGATTATTTTATTTAATCTTTGAAGCAACTAGAGAGGTAGGAAGTCATTAAACCAAAGTTATCAAGTGCCTACTACTATGTGCCAGGCCCTGGGTTCTAAGTGCTGGGAGTACAACAAAAGCAAATAGTACAGAAATTCCCATCCTCCATGAAGCTTGCATTCTAGGAGGGGAGATAAATGAGGGTAAATAAAAGATACAGTGTTTAGAGACTGGTAAATGCTAAGGAGAAAATAAAGCAAAGGAGCACATGAAGTGTGGGCACAGGGTGATAAAGAGGGTCACTGGTCATTTTAGAAAGTGTGTCTAGGAAAGGATTTACCAAGAAAAAAATATTTGAGTCAGGGCTGATATAAATAAGGGAGCAAGTCATATGGATATCCAGAATGCATTCTAGGCAGAGGAATCAGCAAGTGCAAGGGCCTGAACATACCTGAAATATTTGGAATTTTGAAGAACAAGGAGGACAATGTGTCTGGAAAAAGGTGGGCAAGGGAGACTGCCAAGGCACAGGTATGTGTGTATGTGTGTGTGTGTGTGTGTGCCTGTTGTGTGTGTTTAGGGAGTCAGAAATAGTGAAGGGCTGGAATCAAATTATGTAGGGCCTTGTGGGACATAGTGAGGACTTTGGCTTTTACTCATGTGAAATGAGAACCTCTTACAGACTTTTGAGTAAAGGAATGGTGTGACTGACTCACTTTTTAATATTTATACTCTGGTTGCCAAAGTTGCAAATAGACTGAAGGGGAGGCAAAGGCAGGAGTAAGGCAACCAAACAGAAATCCGTTGCAGCAATACAGATAATGGTGATGACGACTAGGAGCAGGATGGCAGCATGCAGGTGAAAAAAATTGTACGATTCTGAATACCTTTTGAGAATAAAGTAGACGTGATTTACTAATGGAGCAGATGCAGAATGTACATGGATTTAATCTTCATTTTACAGATCAAGAAACTGAGGTTCAGAAAGCTTAAGTAAAGCTTAACATAGAAAAAACAAATGGTCGCAGTGGAATTTAAACACCAATCTGCCTCACTTGAAAATGCATGCATTTTTCATTACATTTTCATTGTTCCCTAAGCATGCATGGAAAACAATTTAAATTTTCTTTAAATATGCAGTGAAACTTTAACAAATTTAAATGTAAGAAGACCACAGGTTCTAGAAGGGTTATGCCTCAAAGTCTGCAAGGCAGCTATTTAAAACTTGGAAGGCCTTTTTTTCCCCTAGAGAAACACTCTTACAAATGGTTATTAGTTTCCAGGTCAAACGATAAAAGTCTGGGTAATCTAAATTCTGGTTGATCATCATAGATACTTTTAATTAAACATATAGTAGAAACTAAGCATGTTGCCATATTTATAGTTAACCAATACAAAACTAATAGGAAATACATTCTCATTTACTTTTTAATGGAGCTGTAGGATGTAAAGCAAATTGCATTGGGATACATCAGAAGTTAATGGAAACATTGTGAAGACTTAACAGTGTCTACTAAAAATTTCTAAACACATTACAGATGGATGCTATTGGTTTACTATGCTGATCTCACTTTTAAACATTTTGGATTTTCTTTTCTTGGATACAGATGTCAGTTTGCATAGGTGACCAGCAACTGGGGCTGTCTCTTTCCTCTCAGATGAAAATATATGAGGGAAAAGGAGAGAGAAAGAAGAATAAATCGAAGTATTCACCTCTGTGGTTGAATTAGCTGGAAAAAGTTTTAAGAGAAAAGAGGAGACTGATGTGAATTTGTGTTTCTGTAAGGAGGTATTGATTTAAAATGTAATTAACGAAGGAATAATAGGAACAAAGGCAGAAGAATGCTGTGAATGCCATAGGGAAGTGATTTAAAATCAGAGACTTCCTTGCACTGGTAACCACCTGATATAACCATCCAAAAACATTTGGTTATTATCCCAAACAGCTCTGGAGAAGTCCAGAGCCCAGAGCACCACAGGAATATGGTGGAGGTGGAGGGAGGACAGATTGAATTCTGAAGAATGATAGGAGTTGGCCAGTACAAGGAGAGTTCTAGGCAAAGGAGGAAGTGCATGCAAAGGTACAAAGGCCAGAATGCATGGTCTGTTGATAACTTCAAGCAATTTGGTATAGTTGGAAGTGATGAGAAGGAAATCATTAGATAAATGGTGAGATAAAATCCTGGTCAAGAATTCAGGGTCCTGATCACAAAGGGTTAAGGAGTCTGGATTTGATGAAGATGGCAAGATGGAGACTTTGAAACATTAAAGCAGGAGAGAGACATGATAGATCTTTTCTTTTTTAATCACTCAAAAGGAAGAAAAAAAGAAGGAAGGAATTGAGGGAAGGAAGGAGAAAGGAAGGTCTGGTGGCAATAAGGAGAATGGACCTGAGTAAGGTGAAATTTAAGGCAAATTAATAGATATTTCAGGTGAAATTATGAGGGTTTGAATCAAGATAGTGGCATTAAAAATATAAACCTTGTAGTCTTAATGCCTGAACCTTCACTTGGACCTCTTAGGCAAGTCATTTAACTTCACTCAGGCTACATCGACTCACCCATAAACTGAGGACATAATTAAGTACACTTGCAAGGATTGTTGTGTATGAAAGTGGCCAAAACATTAGACACTACTCTGGCTGTTACTAAAAGATTAAGGAGGGGGGTTTCTGGCCAGAGAAATATAGAGAATACCAGAATAATGAGTTATGAGGACAAAGAGCATGAATTCAGTTCAAAGTATCTAGAGTTTCAATTTATTCTGAGATGTGAAAGTGTTCAGTTGGCAGATGGGAATCCAGGCTTGGAGAATACAAAATGGCCGAAGCCGGAGAAACAGCAGCAAGTAGGCAGAACTTGAAACTCTGTCAGAAAGACTATGAGAAGTAAGAAGACCAGTGAGCAAAAAATATTACAGTATTGAGAAGTGACAAGAGTGAAGAAGTTGTAGAAGGGGTTTTCAAAGAGGTAAGCAGAATACCTGGAGAGAAAATCATCCTACAGTCCAGGAGAGAAGACAATGAAAACACCTATCAAGGTACTTTTAATTTCTGAATCTAACCATTGAACAATTAGTATATGTTCAAAGGCATTTATTTCATTATGCCAGTATATTTTGATTCATAATCATTCTGTAACTGATCTCATTTTACCTATTAGTTTCTATTTACTTTGTTTATGATACACTTGGAATTTAAAAGGAAAACAATTTAATTATGTTGAAAATTAGTCAATGATTCTCATTTTTTCAGGAAATCACAGCAGTCTTAATTTCCATTATTCAGAATTAGTCAGATTTTATTATATAATGTGAGCCAGCTGTATTAAAATAAACATTAGAATCAAATCCCATGGCTTTGCTGATAATTTCCAAGCATGCACAAGGTACTCACACATGGAATAATAATTGTAGCAAAGACCATTTTACTTACCCAGGAATGGCATTTGTGTCCTAAAAAAACAGGGGGTGGGGGGGTCAAAATTGCAAGCCCTGTCAAAGTACGCTTGCCTGCAGAAATATTCTGATACTTTGCCAATATCATTGACTCAATTTCTTTCTCCAGAATTTGAGCACAGCACTCGGTTCATATAGGTAGGTTATAAAATGTTTTTCAAGACTGCTGGTTGTTTATTTTCCTTAAAAAAAAAAAACTAACACTTACTTACAGTTTTGTCCCAAAACTTCATTTCTTTTCTGAATTCACCCAAACTTTTTTTTTTTTTTGGATATAGTGTCTCTGTCTGTCTGATCTCAGTTCACTGCAACCTCTGCCTCCTAGGTTCAAGGGATTCTTCTGCCTCAGCCTTTGGAGTAGGTGAAACTATAGGCGTGCACCACCACACTCAGCTAATTTTTGTATTTTGGGTAGAGAAGGAGTTTCGCCATGTGGCCAGGCTAGTCTTGAACTCCTGGCCTCGAGGGATCCACCCACCTCGGTCTCCCAAAGTGGTAGGATTACAGGTGAGAGCCACAGTGCTAGGCCTAAATTCACCCAAACTCTTACAGTCCCCCAAAATATTACCGTACACCAACACCTATTCTTTCAAATATTGAACAGGAAGCCCCTCAAATGAGATGGAATTAATATTCTGAAAAATTCTATTGATTTGTATGCCATTATCCAATTTGAGATTACCAGGAAGGACCATTTTAACTTTAAATAAATGCTGCCTTATATGGAATAACTTACTCTTGATCCCCACACTTGTAATCAATAGGGAACTCTTTGGCTGCATCTGATTTTACAGTTTTCAGCTAAGTCAGGAATCCTAATGCAAAAATCTACCCTGTTATGTGAATTTGTGAACTGTCTAGAGGGTTCTGGGTCCATTAACCAATGGATAGATTACCAAGAGACCCAAATATAATGTTTTTGTCTCCAACAGAAATATTCTTGTTCTAATATTATTCATATGATTTCAAGCAAAGTGGTGGCTGTTTTCTGGAAATTAATAAAGAGATAGAGCAAGGCATTTCTCTTGGCATTAATTCAAAATTCTAAAGCAAAGTTAATTACATGTGCACTTTTAAAAATCTGGATTCTGGAACTTTCAGTGAGAGCATTTTAGAATTTATTCATTCAAAGTCCCAGAGTGAATGTGCATAATAGGGGGTATTACTTATGCAGAGTGTGAAGAGCTGTAGCATCTGGGGCCAAGGTATAGACCTGTCAGTTAAATGACAGACACATTACACCCTGGCCATGACTGAGACAAGACATCCAAGCATCACCTCTTGTCTTACTGCCTTGGTGCTGCAGTCAGGCAACATATGTCAGGACTCTCATACCCAATGTGATAAATACAATCTTACCAAGTTCTACAAATTCATTCAGATCTATTGTTGCTTCACATCAATCAAGACTATGGAACTGTTGATTTAAAAAAAAAATCAATTGATACTTTTGTAATTAAAAACTGTCAAATAAGATGTTATCAGCAATGCTGAGTGCCACATAGTTGTTGAAAAAATAATGCCTGTGCCATTCCCGATTGCACACAGAGGTAAATAACTGGACTAATTATAAATCAGTCCTTTGTATGATCATGCAGCATAAAAAATCTAAAGAACATTCTCAAGGAAATGTTTCTTCCTAGCCAAAGCTGTAACAGAATTTTTAAGTCTAATGTAAAATATTAATGGCTTTTTCCCCTTTTCTCTTTTCACTCCTTCCTGCTCCAATCTCTGCCATCCTCTCCCTTTAAAGGGTAAAACAAAGTCATTCTGCCCTTGCTTCTGCATCATATGTGTCCTTGCTGATATCTGAGGCAGTGAAAAAAGATGAAGAAATGACAGTATCTGGTCTCAGTGTTTCTCACCACACTGGTGTAGCGATATTTAGTATCTCAGATACAGAGTTAACTCTTCATTGTCCTTCTGCAGCTCTGATAACAGCTGTGCTCTGAACCCTCACACCAATGTGTGTGATCTGTTTGGAGCTAAAACCACAAGGGTTTATACAGAAAGGGGAACCCCCTACTCTCCTAGGAAACCAATTACTGTGGGTGAGCTACTTTGCTTTTTGCAACATTCATTCATTTATTCATTAATTCAGTGATATGCTAGAGCTTAATTTTCAGGGATCTTGTAAGCCAATTGTTAAACTGTTTGCAACTTGAAATTGGTTGGTGTTAAGAGTATGGAAATTTTAAAAAGCTTTAAATCATCCCTGACCTTACACCCAAAGCTAGCTGTTAGATCAACACATTACTAAATTTATTCATCAATTACTTATTGAGTACCTACTGTGTGCCACGTACTGCATTGGGTGCTAGGGTATAACAATGAAAAATAACAATAAAAATTTGCAATACTAGTGGTAAAGACAGGGAATAAACAAATAAATACACTCTTTAAAAAAACTATAAAGAGTAATAGGCAAAATGAAGAAAAGAAACAGAGGCTATAACAGAGAATAAAATGAGGGGCAAGCCTCTCTCTAGAGGCAACAGAGTCTGATAGGTTCAAGGGCGGCCTTTGGAACCAGAAAGCCCAGTGTGTAATTCTAAACTCTTGCTTCATCATACACAGCATACTGCATATGTGTGCAATAGTATGATTTGGGAACATTATTTTACATCTCTAAACCTCAGTTTCCTTATCTGTAAATAAGGATCATAATAAAACCTCTTTCATAGGATGTTACAAGGATCACAAGAGATAATCCAGGTAAAACGTCTAGTTCTGGGGCATGGCCTATATTTTGAGCTAACTCAAATATATGTTAACTATAATTATTATTATCGTTATTGTATAAAGAGGTAACATTTAAGACAAACCTTAGATTGTGCAAAATGTGAGCTTGATAAAGACCTGAATAAAAAGATTTCCAGGCAGAAGCATACACAAGTGCAAAGTCTTTAAGGTACAAATAGTTCTTGGTCCAAGAACAATTTGAAGGCTTGAGTGGACGGAGAGTTAGTACTTTACTTTAATGCCTTACTTTTAATGACAAAACTGCAATTACTTTTGCACCAACCTAATAGTACATAGGGAAGAAGCAGCTGGCATAGAATAGAGTTGAAGAAACAGGCTCGGAGGGATCATGCAGGGCCAGTTAGGCCTCCGAGACACATCTGGATTTTACTCTAAGTATAATCAGAAGTCTCTAAAGGAGTTAAACAGAGAAGTGACATGAGTCCACTCACAGTTTTAGTACCTCTCTTCTTGCCACTTGGTGCTGAATGGTTTAGAAGAGGCAAGAGTAGACACAGAAAGATCAAGTAAGAGTCTAATACAATAATTCAGATGAGAGATTATGGTGATTTGCATGACTGCGTGGCAAAGGAGGTAAATGAACAGATTTGGGATATATTTTGAAGGTAAAGGCCATATGAAATCATGTCTTGTGCAGCAACATAGATGGAACTGAAGGCCATTATCCTAAGTGAAATAACTAAAAAACAGAAGGTCAAACACCACATGTTCTCAATTATATATGGAAGCTAAATAATGCACATGCATAGTGGAATAATAGATACTGGAGACTCTGAAAAGTGGGAGGGTGGGAGGGAAGGCGAGGGATGCAAAATTACCTAGTGGGTACAATGTACAATATTTGGGTGCTGGTTGCAGTAAAAGCCCAAGCTTCACCACCATGGAATATAATTATGTAACAAAACTGCACTTTTACTCCTTAAATGTATAAAAATTAAAAAAAAAAAAAAAAGAAGTTGGTCATGGACTGGATAAGGATGTGGTAGACTGCATTTTTCAAAAATGAACACAATGCCACTTCATAGGCCGCATATTACTCCACAGTGTGATCCTAGCTGTCCCCCATCTAGAAGTCTCCTCCCTTTAAACCTCAGTATGATTGTGGCTGTTTTAACCAACTGAAGCACAGCACAAATGATGTTATGTAACTTTCAAAGCTAGAGAGACAATGTGATTTCCACATTGTTCTGACTTCAATAGTGTCCCACAAAAATTAACATCCACTCAAACCTCAGAATGTGACCTTTAGAAATACAGTTTTTGCAAATGTAATTAGGTAAGATGAGAACATATTAGATTAGGCTGGACCCTAATTCCAATATGGTTTGTGTCCTTATAAGAAGAAGAAAGGGCAGACACACACAGACACAGACACACACAAAGCAAAGAAGGTCATGTAATGATAAGGAAGGCAGAGATTGGAATGATGCAGCTGCAAGCCAAGGAATGCCAGGAGTCCCAGCAACCACCAGAAGGTATAGGAATCTGTAACAAAGGATTCTTCCCCAGAGCCTTTACAGGGAGTGCAGTCCTGCCAACACTTTGATTTCAGACTTCTGGCCTCTGGAACTG
Organism: Rhinopithecus bieti; assembly: GCF_001698545.2. NCBI lineage: Eukaryota > Metazoa > Chordata > Mammalia > Primates > Cercopithecidae > Rhinopithecus > Rhinopithecus bieti. The sequence goes on along the minus strand of NW_016811527.1, from coordinate 2,276,294 downwards.
TGAGAAGATATATGTATGCTTTTAAGCCATCCAATTTGTGGCATTTTGTCACAGCAGTCCCAGGAAATTAAAACACACCTTGTCTGCTAGGACACACTTTGAAGCTTAAAGCTGCTATGTAACAAACTGACTACTCTGAGTTCAGCACACAGTGAGGAAGCCCGGGCCACATGAGAAGTCACATGAAGGTGCTCCAGTGAGTAGCCTCAGTGAGGTTCCAACTGACAGCCAGCATCAACTGCCAGACATGTGAGGAGACACCTCCACTCAAGATGATACCAATGCCAGATGTCAGCTTGTCCCCAGCTATTGAGTTCTCCCTGTGGAAACTCTAGAAATTGTGGAGCAGAGATAAGCCAACCCTATTTTACCCTGTCTGAATACCTGATCTACAGAAGCTTTAAGTATAATAAATGAATATTTTCTGCCACTAAATTTTGGAGTGGTTTTGGAAAGATTTAAGATGGTTCCTTTTAAACCTTTCACACATACATAAAGTCTTCAGGATTTAAGAACCTGCCTTTTTAAAACAACAGGTACCTATGAATCTTAAGGGTGATGGTCCATGGCAGCTTCACTGGAAGTCCATGGTTGAAAAAGACTTATACTGAAGAGATCTGTGGGTGTGTCTTTTGTCTAATGTAGTGGATATATAAATTGAAACACAGGAAGCCATAAAGTTTTTTTAAAGGAACTGCATCAGCTTGAACTAAAAGGAGAGATACACCATAAAATGAAGGGGGTGATGTCTTTGAGCCCATGAACTACTTTCAGCAGGAACCAGGATGAGAAAACTACTCAGTGGCAACAACAGGCCATTTACTATGGAAAAGGAAGAATAACTCAGAAAGTCATGTCAAATGCTGGGAAGGTGGATCCTAGAGCTGGTGGAAACTCCTAGGGAGTAGGTTGGAGACCTTATCAAGGAATTGGCAACAATTGACTTTTGAACTGCGGTTGGACAGTGACTGCTGTGTGCCTCCCATTTCTCCCTTTTTTGAACAGGAATGCATGCCTGACTCCCAGTGCATGGTGGTATGTGGGAAGAAGACAAATGGAATCTTTTGTTGACAGCTCTTCAGAAATTAAGAGGAACCATGCTAAGAGAACTGCATCCAAAGAGCCTCATCAGCACCGGGCATGACTTGGATGACAACATCCTAGACTTCAAGGTCATGAGGTGAGATTTTGGGAATGTTTGGGGACGGACCGGGTGTATTTTACAGGTAGAAAGGTTATGAACAGTTGTAGACAGTAGATAGATTGATTGTACTGACTGAAGATGGCTACTATGGCATCTTTTATCTCACATGCTCTTCTTTGCTTTATGCCACTAGGTTTTGGGGTAGTTTGTCACACAGCAATAGTAATCAGATTGTGGCAGGAAAAGGGAGGGGGATCACATAGGACTACTAGTTTTTGGCTTAGGCAACTGGGTGAAAGGTGATCCCATTTGCTAAGATAATCAGTTTTGGGGGAAGAGGGTTAAGGAGTGCAGGAGAGGAAATCACAGTTGTCTTTTGTCCATGTTACTTTTGAAATGTGTATGAGACATTCAAATGCAATCTTCTTAGCTCATTCGGGATTCTGAAACCTCAGTATGACTTCCATAGTAGAATTAGCTTAGCAGTGACATTTCTATGAAGCATGGCACTATAAGCCCATTGTGACATTAACAAAAACAAAAGCTCAATGTCCTCCAAATGGCATAATCATCCAAAACTAATACAACCAAACGTAAGCTGCCCCTCATTTTTAGTACTGGTGCTTGTTACTTTGAAAGGGGACCATTTGGTCATCATTAAATAAGAGAAATACAACTTTATTACTTGAAAATGTTTGAATGCTTGAAGTAGAAAATATATATGTAAATAATCACCCTTGCAACAAAAACACAATTTGAAGTTGATGTAACTGATCGCTTCCCAAAAATCAAATCTTGGACTGGATTCTAGTTTTAGTCTAAATGCAAATGAGAGCTATTTCAAAAGTGGTGTTCCTTATGGGGATGCCAAAGACCTTAAACAGTTCAGTGTGCCAGATACAGCCATAAAGAAGAGAAGTAGCTGTTTTGCATCCCAGCATTAATCACAGGAACCAGACAAGAATAAACAGCAGTTAAGGTAGGGGGTGCTCGATGAACAAGGATAATAAATGTTTGTGATGACCTCTTCCCACACGGAATTAAATGCTCTGGGAGACATGAAAAAGTAGAGCAAAAGAAGCAGTTCAATCTTCTGTTACCTGTGTTGATGAAACAATGTGCAATTTTTACAAAACGTCTACTCAAAACAAATCATCCCAGCCTGCCAGATCCCATGTTTCTGGTTACAATGTGACCTTAATATCATTGGAATACTCCTTCATTTTTGGATGTTGTGATTGATCCATGACACTAGGTTTGTTGCAACCTTCAATAGAATGCTATCATTTATTCAAGGGGCAATTGAATCGCAACGAATCAGCGGACAGAGGAATGGTCTCTGACTCCTCTGTCCTCGTCTCTCATGCAGGATAAAGAAGGTTGCCATCCATGCTCTGCCCTGCTTCCCCTTTGTGAATGCACCAGTGGTCCCAATTGAATGTGTGATTGTAGATCAAGGTCTCCCGTGCAGCTCATATCTCAAAATCCCAGAGAATCACTAGAAGACATTTAATTAAGCCTACAGAGTGTGTGCCAAGGAAATGGTGAGTGGTTGGAAGTTTACTAGGACCATGGGGAATTGAGTATAGGCAAGGAAAGAAGGATATTTTATTATTTTTTTGTATCTAACACAGGAACTCTAGGTGCCAGCACATAGCTCAACACATAGTAAGACATCAATGACTTTTTAATAATGATGAGCTAATGTTTACAATAAAGTATAATCTTAATCGACAAAGCAATTAATAAAACAAAATGCAAAGCAAAATTTCTTCACTTGGCTTTGACCATCAAGTGGGGAAGAATTTATTACTGGCAGTATCATTAAACATGTGGCATGTTTCTGTTGCTAGGAAATTTCTCTAAAATGAGATTTGGGGAGACTTAAATGCTGTACTTGTGCCTATACTTTTTTTAACCACTTCCTCCTCCTTCCCATTCCTAATGTTAGATATGGATCATAAATGTCTTCTCTTGCATTTCAATAAAATATATTTATGCATTCAAATCTTTTATCAAATGTTAAAGCTTCAAATACTTTAAAAACAAAAGGGAAAATGCACATTGGTTTGGGGGTTTAGGAGTGTTTAGAGTTTTCTGGGGTTTTTTTAAAAGAGAAATTGTAAACGGTACAGGAGAGGAATCAACCCTAATAATGATTATTAATATAAAAAAAATAGGGGAATACTGAGAGTACTCTGGCATTTTTTTCACCTAAAGGAGGCAACCAGAATGACATGCAAATCAGTGCTCTTGTCTAATGAATAATGCAAATGAGTGTTCTGCATATAGTAAGTCAGTCTGCAGGAATTCTCTCGCCTTACCTCACATTTCTTGTGGATTTAAGCACCGTGTGACACAAGAAATTAGAGAAAGGAATTGCCAAGTAATGACAGAGCCTTGGAGCCCCAAGTCAGTGCAGACAGCAAGGACATTACGAGGCACAGTACAGCAAGGGAGGAGCTGACACCTCATTAAAATGAAAATGTTGTTATTTTCCTTCACCGAGTTAATGGAGTTGTATGACATTGTAATCTGCGATTATTTGCGTGGCTATTACTTAAAAGAATCCTCAGCCACAGTTTTTTGAAAGGATTCTGGAAAATTTTTAAAAGCCACCTTCCTCACAAAGCCTAGTGAAAGAGAATAATGTTATCTAGGAGTATTTTACACTCTCTTTCATACAAGTTAACCAACACTTAAGACTTTTCAGTAGCATAACAAAAGCCACTTAAAATTGCATTTTATGCAACCTTCTAGCTACTTAAAAGGTACTCAATTCCTCTAATAACAATTGAAAACAAACCCTAATTTATGCAATACATAACTGATAGATGTGAACCAAAGGTGTGCTCACAGTTACTTTTCAGTCGTGGGTTATTTCACTGAAATATATTTTTTATTTAGAACTCACTGTCATTGTCTCTAGTTTTCTAAGAAAGCGGCTCTGAATACAAAATTCTTTTCCTTGCATAACAAAATATCATGCCTTATTTTTGTTGTTGAATCCCTTTTTCTGCTAGTCCCAGATTTAAATCAATCTTGGAGTGCTCAGCTAAGCTTGTGCAAATGTGATTGACTCTATTTTTCACCAAAATATTTAGAAACGAGTTCGGCATAACTAGCCACTTGAGGAAGGGGAATCTGCAGCACAGTCCTTGGCCATTTGTTTCTGGCTGTCCTTAGGGGATCTCTAAATACAGAGGTGGACCAAAATCAAGCAACAATGGTTAAATCTTTTTGATGAAGAGAAATACGTTGTAAATTCCCTGCTATAAGAAATATTATCTAGGAGATACTGAAGATACTATTATCTAGGCGATACGAACCACACATTATCCTAACTAGGACCAATGGACACATATATCCATTATTAATCTAGGCAATTATTATGTTTTAGTTTTGTGGTTTCCTCCTAAGTTTTAATTTTGGAGGAAATTTTGAATAACAAAGTCTGCCAAAAATTATAAGCCTCTGAATTACGGAGCAATGTTATAAAATAAAGGCAATATCTTCAGAATAGGGATTTCGTGACATTTATTTAAAAACCTGAGAACAGACCGGGCCCAGTGGCTCAAGCCTGTAATCCCAGCACTTTGGGAGGCCGAGACGGGCGGATCACGAGGTCAGGAGATCGAGACCATCCTGGCTAACACGGTGAAACCCCGTCTCTACTAAAAAAACACAAAAAACCAGCCTGGCGAGGTGGCGGGCGCCTGTAGTCCCAGCTACTCGGGAGGCTGAGGCAGGAGAATGGCGTAAACCCGGGAGGCGGAGCTTGCAGTGAGCTGAGATCCGGCCACTACACTCCAGCCTGGGCGACAGAGCCAGACTCCGTCTCAAAAAAAAAAAACCTGAGAACATTTTTTTTTACTTCTCAGGACCATGTTCTATAGCACTATTTTTTACAGTATAAAATTATTAGTATGTCATAAATCAGTTTAGCAAATCTTGATCATAGTTTTAAAATCTGAAATAGAAAACACAAAATTGCTTTGTACACAGTAAGGCATTTTTGTGAAACTTTTATTTCACTTAAATGCATATTTATGTTTATATGTGTTTACTGAGTCTTGATGTAAAATGCATTACCTTTAATTTTAGATTTAAAAAGTCTGAAAGGCTGTACTTTAGGGCCCATCATCAAATCATCTAAGGTTCATATTGACACTGAGAAGGAGCACAGATAAGCCAGACAAACTCGATTATTATGCTTACTGAGTAAAAAGGATCGACTAAGACTTCCATACCTATCTAAAATATAAGCTCTGAGCAATTCACAACTTTATAGGAACACAAATACATTTTTATTTCCTAATGGGCTTTGCAAATAGAAGCACAGATTTTATTACAATTCCTATATTGTTGCCGGGGTAGAAATCAATCCAGGTTCCTATCTTCAGGCAGAAAAATCTAAGACACTCTCTGGTATGTAGGAAGCAAGGGTTAAAAAGGGCCTTGAGTTAATTGGGCAAATTTAAGGCTCCTGTGTGTATACTGGAGTTTTAAAGTGGAGCTTTTGCGATCTTGCATATTGGACAACCATTTCCTGACATGCAACTTACTAATGTAAAACCGGACTTACTCCCTCACAATGCTTCTAGTCAGAAACTCTTGAAAAGAAAGCCAAAAGAAATAAGCAGAAAAGCTCATCCTAAGGGAAATGGAGATAGTTCAGGAAACAGAAAAGAATATTAAAATAATTCCATTAATATTTCAGAGGATGCAGGGTGGGGAGGAGGGAGAGTATCAGGAAAAATAACTAATAGGTACTAGTTTTAATACTTGGGTGATGAAATAATCTATACAACAAACACCTATGATACAAGTTTACCTATGTAACAAACCTGCACTTGTACCCTTGAACTTAAAGTGAAGGTTAAAAACAAAAACAAATCTACTCAGAGAAGTTCAAGAATGTTTTATATTCATATAACAAAATAAAATATTTTGAGAGAAAACAGTAATTGTATTGTCAATTTTAAAAAAATATATTGAAATAAATGCCTGGAAAATGTCATAGAGCAAAACACAAAACAATGACAGGGGTGTTTTAAAAAATAAAAAGATAAAAGATACAGATAAGAAAGATAAAAGATACAGATAAAAACAACTGAGATGCTTCAGTTTCTAGGATGAATGAATGAAGGACAGGAAGAAGAGTTATTTAAAATATAATAAAATATTTCCCACAAGAAAAGTTTAAGTCTTTTGGATTGGGTAGATCCACCAAGTTCCAGCATAACAATAAATGAGTAAAAGAACCAGCTGGACACTCATTATAAATTTTCAGGATAAAAAGAAAGTCCTCAACTCTTTCAAGAGTGTGGTACATTGTCTTATTTTTCCTGGTTATTCACTGTCCCCTCTAAAGGGCCCATCTTTCAGGGACCCTCGCTGGGTCTTCTCTTTGTGGGGAGGGCAGGGCTAAAAAAGGAGGAGGCTTGGAGAGAATGTTTCCTATTACATTAATGTCAAGCTTGGGCATATTGAAATATGAGTGGGAATAACATATGCTATGTCCAAGCAGCTTTATGTGTCCACACATTGATCTACCACAGCTCCTTTCTCTAGCCAAGAGGTGAGCATTCCCAGATGGGGCTAATTCTTCAGTCTAGATCATGTGGGACCAAGCTAAAGTCAATCTGCAGCTAACATGCTGCAAGCCACTAAGATTTTTATGTTGTGTGTCACCATGGCTTAACTTAGTGAAACTTAATGCAAGAGAACAATATGTCACCTAGAAAAGAAAAACAGTATGTCTTTTCAGCAGCACTGGTTCTAACTGTGCCTTCTGAATTGTGGACAAAAGTATTTTTAACTTTGAATTCTGTGCCAACCTATCAATTAAGGTGAGAGTAAAATAGAGAAATTTTTCATCAAGCAAGTACCCATGCAAAGTGGATTGCCCATACGCTTTTTCATTACTAAGTTAATTGAACCTATGTCCTAACAAAATGAAGATAAAGCAAAAATTAGAAAGACACGGGAAACCACGGGTCCTACCTAGGAGAACAATGAAAAAAAGAGACCTAAGTGGTGGGTTGGGATCCAGAAAAGACTGACATCATAAACATGTGGTTACAACGAAGGAAAACAGGCAAATAGTGCAAGAAATGAGGCAAATGAAAACTCACAAGAAAGATAGGAGTTACTTGTAAAATATGGCATGATTTTTCACAACTGATAAGAATCGAAGAAAAAAGAATTTATCTGACACCGATACTAATCATTATACTCCATGTGATGCAAGGATCATGAGTTTGGACCTATGCAAAATAAAATAAAATTATAGATCCGAACTTGATGTAATATTGAAAAACGTCTGCATAGTCATGATAATGTAAATTTGGTTTAATGACTTTCAACTTAAAGAGTTAACCTAAGAATAAAGGACATAAGACTTAGTTGCATTTGCAAGGCAGAATAAAAATCTTAACACTGTGAATAGTAGTGTAAATAAAAATATGGCTGACAGCAGGTGGGATATGGAAGAGGTGGAGAAAAGGTAAAAGCAGTCAAGTTCTGAACTTACTATAATGGGAGGGTTGAGAGATAACGATCAATTGGGTCTCTAGTCCCTCCTAGCTCCAGAAAGTATAACAATATGGTCCTGAAAGTTGATTGACCAATAATAGATTATGTTTACAAGATCAACATACATGAATACAATCACCTAAATATCATAAAATGGAAAAAAGGGAAGAAGAAAGGCAATTTATATAACTGATCTAAAACTTCATCTTTAACAGAGAGAAAATCAATGTTCTAAAGTTGATAAATCAAACAAAAGCATAAATATACCTAGAGTTATGGAGAAAACTGCTAGAAGTAAATCAGAAACAGTTATTTAAAAGTTGCTTCTTAAGGCCAGGCACGGTGGTTCACACCTGTAATCCCAGCACTTTGGGAAGCCAAGGTGGGCGGATCACGAGGTCAGGAGTTTGAGACCAGCCTGGCCAACATGCTGAAACCCATCTCTACTAAAAATACAAAAATTAGCCAGGCGTGGTGGTGGGTGCCTGTAATTCCAGCTACTCAGGAGGCTGAGGCAGGAGAATTGCTTGAACCCAGGAGGCAGGGGTTGCAGTAAGCTGAGATCATCCCACTGCACTCCAGCCTGGGAGACAGAGCAAGACTCTGTCTTGGGGGAGGAAAAAAAGGTTGCTTCTTAGACATGAGAGTGGGGAGGAGGAGACCAGGTGACTTGTTTTCATAGCTCTTCTGTACTCTTTTATCTGTTAACACGAGCATGTAGTATTTTGCTAAAAATGAAACTTAAATTTAAAACAAGGTAAGGGCAGTTAGGGCCTTGAATATTACGGTAAAAGTCATTGAAAGTTCAGTGGCACAAGAGAGACTTGTGATTCTCACTAAAATAATGCATTAGAATCACTAGAATAGCAGCTGTCATGAAGGAAGTTGAGACTGAAGAAGATGATTTAGGAAGTTGACTTGGACTAGTAGCTCTCAACTGGGACAATTTTGCTCCTCAGAGGACATTTGGCAACATCTGAAGATATGGTGGTTTGCCACAACTGGATGTGTGTGCTACTGGCATCTAGTGCCAGTAAGTTGCTATACAGGACAGCCACCTACAACAGGAAATTATCCAGTCCCAAATGTCAATTATGCCAAGTGTGAGAAACCTTGCTTTACACTACGTATATTTGTTTATATGAGAGATAATAAGACATCAAACTAGGCAAATAACATAAAGGAATGAGTGAAATAATGAAAGATTAGGAGAAACTGGTAGTATTGGGGACAACCTGGATGGGTAAATGAAAATCAAAAACCTTTGAAAATATAGATTTTAAAAATTCCATTCTGTTTATCCACGTCAGTCAATTCCTAATGCAGTATAGCATTGCGGTTAACCTGAAAATTTTCAAAATACTACAATTCATGTAAGTACCACAGCACCCTTAAGCCTCACTGTAAGTGTATATGCAGTTCATCTTGTCAGCTAATTCACTTAACAGTGATGTTAAGATTCGTACTTTGTTAAACACATGGGCAAAGGCAACCCTTGAATTCCTTACTTGAGGATCAATGCAACTGAGTTATTTATAAAGATTAATTCAGTGAAATTATTCCTCCAAAGTATCTTGTGTTCAGACACTTAATAGTAAAGGTTTGCTCTTCATGTCTATAAAATGCATATTTTATTTTAATTTCAGAAATACACGATGTACATAATTTTCCAAACCTCCCTTATCAATTAAGTTGCTGATTGCAGTTGAATGAAAAGAAAGATATTCATAGGAAATGGAAAATCATTTAACTCTCCCTAAATCAATCTCTCCTACCATGGTGTTAATCTATAGACCTAATTTATTTGCAGCAAGACTTTATTTTATAATCAAAAGCTGCAGTTTTTCTACCCAATAGTAGAAATTTTACTCAGCTACCCATATGTTCCCTGAAGATAGGAACCTTGTCTTACTCAACTGCCTTCTCCTCAAAATACCCAGTTGAAAACAGTGGGCCCTCAATAAGTAGCTATTGATTTGTATTGAATTGCTGAATTAAACTTCACACAACCCCCAGCAAGAATCTGCACTTGTCAACACTAAAATTACTTATGATCTATGCAGAGACGTAATGAACTGACAAAGTTATGAATCTTTACCAAACTGGCCTTAAAACTATTAGTTGTTCTCACCGTGCATATGTTAAATGAATCTGGAATTTTTATGCCAAATTGAAATATGGTGCCCTAGAGAATTTCCATAAATGATCTCATTCAAGTAAATTTACTCTGTGCCCCCTAACACCCACACTGTTATTAGAGACTGGCCTTTTGCTTCAAATTACATAATAGCATAATAGCTTTTCATATAAGACATCTGTCTTGTAACTTGCCTAACTTTCTTAGGAAAAAAAAAAAAAAAAAAAACAGAAAGCAATAGGAAAAACAATACCTCAGTGACATTAATTATACCAGAATGTTTGCCAGTGCTTTGAAAGGAGGACTATGAACATTGATTGCCGTTGAAATGAGAGCTGAAGGATATATTATAGTTCTGAAAACCCCACTTAATGTTCTTATGGCTCTAAGAAATCTAGTAATATCCTGATGGCTACCTAGGGAAACAAACAATTTCTCCTATGAAGCTGCCCTAGGCAGTAGCCTGCTGTGTGCTGGTGCCAGTATCCTTTTGCAGGCTGTTGAATTCTAAAATGCCTCTTGCTTTCTGACGCAAAGTTTGATCATGATATAACATACCAGTAGATAAAGGTCCTTTAAATCCCAAATCAAATTGCAAAGAACCCTCACATTCTGATTGCACTATTGTTAAACTTTATTCATCTCAATAAGCTGATTTTTCTTGAGTTTAGAATTCTTAAGAAGCATCATAGAAGAGTCACTGTGCTGAGTTTCAAAAGGCAAATACAATTTGGTTGTGAAAATCGGAAAGCACTAACTGAATTTGAAGCTACCGTTATAATTGCTGCTTAATGCTTGATAACGTTTCACCATTAATGCTTTCAACAACCATACAGTGATCAAATCAATAAATAAAATACTTACATTACAAAAACCATGGTAAGTCAGCTTTTAAAATTCATTCATTCATTCATTCATTCATTCATTCATTCATTCTTTCAACCAGTCATTATTATTGAAGTATCTGTTATATATCAGGGATGGTTCTGGGAATATGGCTGAATTATCCTTGCCCTTGAATTCATAAGATAAATTTTCAGCTCTCAGCTTGCACTAAAATTAGGTAGACAACTAAAAAAAAAAAATCTGTAAATTTCATCTCCAAAGGTAGTTCTCAAATATTGGCATTTCTTAAAAGCACCCTAGGAGGTTCTAATGTGGAGCTGGGAATGAGATCCTTGCTCTAAGAGGTGAATTACACAACAAACGGGAAATCATTGAGGACTGTGTCAATTGCTGTCATAGGCATAGACCCCATGTTATGGGAGCATTTTGGAAGGTCATAAAACTCAGTCTTGGTGGGCAGCAGGTAGAGGAATGAACAGGGAGAGTTTAACCAATAAAAGTAACCTAATGGCTTGTACAGAAGAACAAAAGAACTTTCAAAAAGGATCAGAGCAGAAAGAGGGAGACAGGAAAATAAAGAATTAAGTAGACAAAAACACATGCACATTTTAGCACAATAAACTAAAGGGCAAACATTCAGTCAAAGTGCTGCATTCCACGGTGGAAGGAGTAAGGGATTCAGCTCAAACATCAACAATGTGCTCCTGGGCTAGTAACTGTGCTTTTATTTTGTCTTCATTTTAAATGGAGGCAATAGATACCTTATAGGATTGTTATAAAGAACAGAAATAAAATATGGCATAAAGCAAACACTCCATGAACACTCATCATTAAGTAAATCTAGAGGATTCTAACCCAGATACTATTTAAATTAAACAATAATTTAGTGATTCAATTAAGGTGATAATTTCTGTTTGTTTAGAAGACTGAAATCTCAAGATTAAATAAGAACAATCCTGTCATATTTTTCTGTTGTGGAATATGGGATCTACTGCACATCACTTTTTATGCCACATTAATCCTAAACAGTACTCAACTTTCCTCTCCCAAAGGTAGTGTTGACTAGTGTAACACTTTCATTAAAGAAGATCAGAAAATTCTGATGGAATTCAGATTCCACATAGAAAAGGAAATGCTAAAACTCAAATCTATCTTCAAGGACAAAACAAACTCTCAGTGTGGCTCTGAAGTCTTTTCTTCATGAAATCATTTTATTCTTTAGATTTGCTTATCTATCTTAAAATAGCAGGAAAAAAAAAGAAAATAAAGAAAAGAAAAGAAAAAAGAAAAAAAAGGGCTGTAATTTACTCACTGTATTTCACTGTTCTAAATAAGAACTTATTAAACACCTCACACTCCTTTCACCAGATTGGTATCATCTTCCTTAAGATCCAGAGAGCTGTAAAACCTTCATTTCCAAGGCATTGAGTGTGCTGGGCATTACTGAAGGATTCTGGGCTTGGCATATAGTTTTTCAGGCAAAGCGAAGTGTTGTGGATCACACTCTGTTGTCAAAGAAATTTAGGCCCAATCCTTTACTTCTTCCCTGCCTCAAGGAAACAATAGGTCAGGTTATTCAATTCATCTGTTACTGAAGGAGAGAAACACCAATTCTCTTCCACCAGGACTTTGAAATGGCTATTTCTAAAGAATCACCATTCTTTCTGTATCCTAGACTAAACTTCAGAAATTTTTAAAAAGCATAAAGGAAAAAAGGAACAATACACAAAATGAAAAACTGCTAGAATAGTGAATTGTGAGGCTTTAAGATGCATTAAACAACAACACAACAAAATCCTGGCTGGGTGCATATCTCAATAAATCCTTGAAGCACTGCTACATGATTCTTTGACAAATATCATATAATGGCCTGGAAGTGAGTATAATTTCAGTTGCTACTACAGAGCCATTATGATGTTCTCGTGGACCAGTTAATTTATTACTGAGCTCTCCTGAACCAATCTCATACTGATCTGGAAACAGAAAAGTCATCACTTCTCAATGAAGTGATTTCTCTAGAAAGGCAGCTGTTCTCAAGAGTCAAGTTCATAGCACATAGATTGCAGAAGGACATTGCCAAATTATCTACTTTAGAGTCTGCCAAGACAAATTATTTTCTTCTATCACAAAATTCTACCAAGTACCTATTGCTTTAAAAATGCCAGTTTTTAAATATTTATTCTGGTATAACATAGCAAATTTCTATTTATGAGGGTCCCTAGTGACACGTGGGACAAGAAGTCTATAATTTAAGGCAAACCTTTAATCAGGTTGATGCCATAAAAATTCCATTTCGTTTTAAGACAATTTTTACAAGCAAAGTCAGTATTCGCCACAGCCCAAGAATGTCTTAACCAAACCACTGGCCTCTTTTCTTTTCTAGTGACAGTATAAAGACAATTTTAAGTCTTGGACTCTGCAACTTAACTTCACATATTATGGGATGCAGGATAAACATAAGGAGTCAGAAACCAGACTGCCAAGATTTTTGCTAATTGTGTGACTTTGGACAGATTTTGCAGATTTTGTAATTTTTCTGTGTCCTACCTTCCTCATTTGAAAAGCAGGGTCAATTACAGTACTTAATCATTGGGATGGTTATGAATGAATACATATAAAAGTCTTACAATAGTGCCTGATACATAGTTGATGTTTGACAGAAGTTAGCTGTTAATAATTTATGCTAAGGTCCCCAAGAATTCCCTTGGCAGAGTATAGGCTGTGAAATTAGGGATGAATCTCAGCTCAGTCCTTCATTAGCTTTGTTGTGATAGACAACGCTTTTTGACCTCTCTGAGCCTCAGTGTTCTCAAGTGCTTCAAGGATAATAACACCTACGTCATATAATTGTTTGAGGATTAAACAAGCAAGGAGCAAAATGCTTGGCGTATGTAGTCAGGTGGTTATCTGAACAGCATGTAGCAACTGAAGCAAATAAATAGAATATATATTAGATTGTCAAACTGGCAAAATAATAAGAAACAGACTAAAGGTAAGTTAATATTTCATTCTAGAAACTCCTAGATTTCTCACTTGCCATCTCAAAAAAAATAAAAAATAAAATAAAAAATAAAAGCAAAGAAAACAAAAAAAAAAGAAAAAAAAAATCCAAGCTGTTGGTAAAAGTATCCTATGTTCCAATGTGAATGTGAGACTAGGAAATCACTGGTGACTCTGGTCAGCTTTCAGCAAATGTATTGACTCAGATGAAGTGAACAGTTGTCACTGCAGAATCTCCAGAAATACTGCAGGTGTTCAGAGGGTGGATGGCAGTTATGTCTGTGAGGGGCAGAGAAATGAATTTTAGAGCGATAAATGCAGCAGGTGTGCAGTGACTAATACTGAGGGTGACTGCAGTACAGAGCCCCATGGAGGCTCCACACACAGGACAGTCTGGAAGCTTCTAAGCCTCCTGCTGGGACACACAATGGCAGACCACTGGCTGTTCAGGAGACCAAAAAAGAACCCAGTGTCTCTGAGACATCCAGACTCCTTGAGCAAGAAAAACTTGAATCTCAAGTCATAAAAGTCCTTTCAGTACTGTCTGCCAATGGCTGTGAGGAGACAGTGAAAGGCCAGGAGGAAGAGAAAAAGCTGTTTGCTGAAGGACGGAAGGAATATCAAGTGCAAAACTCAGAGTTAGTATAGAATGGACAGGGAAAATGAGCAAGTATTATCATTATAAATATATATATACACACACATACAATGAGAAAAAATAAAACTTTTGGGGTAAAAAATTGTAATGTGTTGAAACTCAACTCAAAATGTAAGATGGAAAAGGAAAATATTTACTGAGCATTTTATACATCAATAACTTAGCCATTAATATTTTAAATATTAAAAGGGCACAGAGTATGGTATTGATTTGAAATATGGAAAATGTCGTATAAAAACTGTATCTGGTTTTGACCTGACAAAATAAGATGAGTTGATCTGATTTTACCACATACCAAAGGCTAGATTTCAACACAATAACATTTTGTGTCATTAAAATGTGGATTGGGACACTAAATATTTGTATGATGCTACAAGTATTGATGGTCCCATTATTAAGATATGAAGAATGCATTTTTTTTTACCAGAACCTACTATTCTGATTAAACAGTTCCAAAGAAAGAAAAGGGAATTGCAAGCTTGAATATATTCTTTAATGACTGCCTATATTTGATTATGGGGTCAGCAATGGTAACTTAATAAATTATAATGTGTTTTTGGCACTTAACCGATAATAGCTACTTTTATTCCATTTTTTATTCTTTTGTTTTTTCTCCCCTCAAGAAAAATCGCATTCAGTACAATAGCTACTATTAAAACAAAACACACAAATACCAAATAGCCCATCCAATTAATCCACTTCCAATGGGTCTAGATTATCAGCAGCAATAATTATGTTCCATTTATATCTGGTTATTAATCTTAATGATATTAAATCTGCCATTTAAATAATTACATGTTTTACCAGTAACATCAGTAACAATAATTTCTTTTGCATGTAATTAATACATTTGTCATTTTTTTAAGACTGCTAATCAATTTTGAACAGCCTTCTCTTAACCTAGTATATCATCCACAGGATGATCATAAACATAAATAAAATAATAGATGAGTACTAAAATTTGCTACTCATTTGAATTTTCATACATTGACATTGATGTGGTCCAAGAAAAAAAGAAATAACTTATTTATCTTCATTAGGCTCGAACCCCCTTTCATTTTCACTTCCTTTTGGTTTAAGTTATTTTTATGTAAGAAGCCTTAATCAATAATCCACTATAAAAGTAATTTTCTTAGTATTCCTAAAAGTAGATGTGATGGTCTTTTGATGCATCAACTGGTCTAGGCTACAGTCAGCAGTTACTCTGCCAAACATTAATCCAGGTGTCTCTGTGAAGATACTTTATAGACATGATTTAACTCCATAATCAGTTGATTTTCAGTAAGGGAGATTATCCTAGATAATCTGAGTGGGTCTGATTCAATCAGTTGAAATGTTTTAGAAGCAAAGTTGAGTCTTCCCTAAAGAAGAGAAAATTCCAGCTGTGGACAGCACTTTAGTCTGTGCACAAGAGTTCCAGCCTCCCCTTTCTTATAGCCTGCCATAAAGATTTTTCAGTTGCCTAGGCAGCCTCCACAATAGCATAAACCAATTCTTGTGAGGCATCTCTTAATGTACATCCCCTATTAGCTCTGCTTCTCTGGTTACAGTGACGATTAGATGTCTTAATGAATGACCACCCTGACTGACACCGTAGGCTAGTGCAAGGCATCCTGGGGGTTGTGTCAGAGAATAGAGAGAGTAAAAACTACTCCTTGCTTTAAACATACACCTTACCATTTCAAATTTCATTCTTGGATAGCCACTCACTTATTTGTAAGATTTTATAAAAATTCAGTATTTCTAGAAGCGGTAACAGCATAAACCATTCCTGTGAAGGCCTTCATCATTAGAGGTTCCCTACACCTGCTTGAGGTGTCAAGAAAGTGGAATATATGAAGGAGAGCTCTAAATGAGAAATTACTTACAGTATCCAATATACACTGTTTGGGCGATGGCTACATTACAAGTCTAGACTTCACCACTATGCAGTATATATCTGTGTAACAAAACTGCACTTGTGTCCCCTAAATCTTTAATAATTATAAAAGACCAGCAGAAGAGTAAGCATCAAATGGAAGTGTCGCTACTGTGCAGCTTGGCCAAGGGCCAGTCCTCTCAGAGCTAGTAATTCTCCAAATTTCCTTGAATTTCTAATGAATTATAAGTTTAACTTCTCCTAGGTGACCAAGACCATAAATTACAGGAATGTATACCCAGAGGATTTCATTATCAGAATGGAACCTACCAAGATGCTCTAAAATATTAATACTCTTGCCATTCTTTGTAAAATCTATAAATTCAAGAAAACCGAATTTGATACAAAGGCTATGGAGTCAAAAAATGCATTTGTAAATTAAACTACAATGGCTAGTTTTATTTTAACTACACATTAAATATGGGTGCAGTTTGAATAGAAAAAGAAGGCTAGCCTACATATGGAGGCCTTAGTAATGGCTTCAGCAAATTTCAGTCTGTCAAAAACATGATGTATATTTGAAATTGGTGACCAATTTGATCAATTTTTCAAAATGTCATCAGCTCACCAAATATATCCAATTATTTTGAGATGTTTCTGCAGATTTTTTTTTTTTTGCTATGTTGGTTCTATGAATCAGCCCTTTATGGCTAAGAGACTAATGGGCCTGTCCTGAGTTTGGAGGATTGAGCCAAATAGGAGTGAAATCACAGATATTGCTATAGATATGAAAAAAAAAAAACCAATGTGCTTATTCCTATGTTTATCCAGGATGCAATTTAAAATATGATTATTGTAAGCTAGATTTACTATAGGGTTTATTTTGTTGTCCTTGGTAAATGTCACCTCAAAGTAGTTCCACTTCTATTTTCCTCAAGGGAGCAGAGATGCTCATGAACACTTGTAGACAGGGGCATACTGTCAAGTTAAAGCAGATATGGAAAAGTTTGTACTGAGAGAGAGAAATATTTTAAACTGTCCAGAATATTAAAATAAATAAGATTTATATATCAGAAAAATACTCTTCTAGATGTAATGTCTTACTTCATAGATTAATAACTAATTGTAGACACAATTTTACAGCTTCTTGAAATTATTTTTATTACATTCTAGTTGCTAAGGTCATGTTTTGACAGGATTCTAAAGTGAAAATGAGGACTTTACCAGTGATTGCCTGTGCTGGTTATGTGCTTCCTTAAAAAAGAAAAAGAGAAAGAAGGAAGGAAGTAAATAAGGGGGGTGCAGGGAAGGAGGGCAGTAGAGCAACACTTACTGTCTTGCTCATTTCAGGCTAGACTACATGAATAACCTTGTTTCAAAGTAAAGCTCCCATTAGTTATATTATGAAATTACAGGGTATTTTTCCTTCAGGGATCTCAAAGTTATTTTCTGGTATCAATTTGTCAATCGTCCAATGCCTTCGATCCTGTAGTGCCCAGAGGAGACTATCCTGGCATTACTTCTGCAGAGCCTTTCATTAGCCTTATGACGACCCAAGGTAAGAAGCATCAATAATGACTGTAAAGTTTTGTTTTGTTTTCCAAATGCTTACTTAACTAACAAACAATATATACACGAAAAAAAAGAATGGCTTTAGAATAACTGGAAAACTTAAGGGCAATATATTTATATTTTTCGCCGGGCGCGGTGGCTCAAGCCTGTAATCCCAGCACTTTGGG
>NW_016811527.1:2251945-2258113 GCF_001698545.2 Rhinopithecus bieti | reverse complement strand
AAAAAAAAAAAAAAAAAAAAAAAAATTTATATTTTTCTAAAATCTACTCAAGCTTTCATTCAAAGATTATATTAATACATGTTAGGCACTTAGTGCCTGATGAAATATACTCAATAAAAATTACTTCTTACTTAATGATATCCAGTAATCTCACAACTATTTTTTATTAGTTACTGCGACTTATGGCAAGTCATTTAACCTCTTCACCTCAGTTTCCTCACTTTTTAAATGAGGTTTTCACCTACATATTAGTGTTGACATGACTGAAGATACATAAAACTATATTTAAGTTTTTATACAAATATGAAAATACATATTATTTTTATATTTGTACTAATAATTATACAAATTATTAGTATAATAAATATGGGTCTTGAACTTTAGGCACTTTTGAAATGTTAACACTGATAATAATAAATCCTATAGAATATATATTATCCCCACTACTAATAAACTGTGGAAAAGGTAATGCTGATGTTCTGTCATTACAGATAGATTCTTCTAAAATAAAGTTTTTCTTGGTGAACATGCATAAATTCATGCCACTCTAAGGATGACTGTAGACAGTCTCATGGAATTATGAAGATTTGAAGAGCAAATCAAATAAAATGGAACTTAAGCAATTTTATAAATGTTTCTTACTGGAAAACAATGGTGAAACCAACAGTCCAATATACACTGAAACTGTCATATAGTCGTGAATAAGTATTTTAGAATAGGAGGGAAAACTGAGGTTTGGGCTGGGATTACAGAACGCCCTCTGAATGTCAGAGATTATGACCTAGAGCAGGTTAAGTTGCTTGTATCTGAATTCTGTGTCATTGCGATCCTTCTTACTGTACCCATCTCTAAATAACAGCACTTAAACCCGTGGTACTTAATGACAGTACTGGTGACTTTGATATTTACCCATCTACTGTTATGTATTATTGTATATCTCAATTATGTAAGTCTCATATCTCTAGAACATTTTTGATAGGCAAAGGCCTGGGTCAATCCAAGGGTCTGGTATGTTATTAAGAGTGACTTTTTCTTGTACTTTTGGTTTCACAGTTAATTGATCCAGACAATCGTCACAAAAAAAAGGTTAAAAAATCCCTGAAACCCAGAAAGTTTAAATAAGTAACTTGTCCAAAATTACTTGATTAGGCTTTTGTAAATATATTTTGAATTGGAACTTTATATTATCTGTTAAGTACTGATGATTTGTGATCACTGAGCTTGCAAATAAATATAAAATAAGAATTATGGTAACTTACTTTTGTATACCACTTTCCTCCTATTTTATCTAGTACTTTTCATTTTATAAAATACCTTCACCTACATTATTGCATTTAAAGATTGATTACAGAGAGAAGAAGCCAAGTATAAGAGATGATGCTAGTATATTATGTATTGAGAAACGTAAGGAGAGCTGAGCAGGATTTAGATTAATTCACAGACAGCACAATGGTAACATTTGTTACTGTTGAGATAAATCCATAAAAGAAACTTATTTTAAAAGGGAAGCAAAAGACAAGACTTTGCAGTTTCCTTAAGCTAGAATGTCCTTCTATTTCTTCTTCCATCGCAGAGTAGTCTACTTTTTACTCAAAGCTTAGCTCAAAGGCCTTCTGGTTTTATGAAGCTATCACTGATCCCTCTGAGTTTGCAATGAATTGCTTCTTTCTGTGTTCCCATTGCTCTTTACACATAGTGCCGGCATAATATTTGTTTCTTCTTTGTAAATAATGACTTACTTTATAAAGCTTCTTGAAGGCAGAGGCCAGACTGTCATTGTTATCTCCCATTATGCCCAGCCCAGGGCTCTACAGAGCAAGGGATTTCATAAACACATGCAGAACGGAACTAATTGTTTAGAGGACACTTAGGGAACGCAACTTAGTGAATTCACAGTGGAGAGAAACCACTAAATACTCCCACAAAACATCCCCAAGTATCAACTTCTGCCAGATTCTTCATGAGATTCCTTTGATATCATAAATGATGGCAAAGTCATTGGCAATAAGAAAAATGTGGCAGAAAAGATTATTGAGGGTCAATAATTAAAATCAAAGTGGAGAGCAGAAATTTAGGAAAGCAGACAGGTACAAGTATTCTTCATTCCATGGTTAGATATTAAGGGCTCACTATGTATCAGGCACTATACTTAATTGCCAGGGATACAATAAAGAACACAGGTTCATTTCTGTCTGCAAGGAGCTTACAATCTGATGTGGGGACAGACTAGTAAGTAATAATTACAAAATGAAGTGGTGAGTGCATTGTTCAGGAGAATTACCTACTACAACAGGGCAGTTGCATTGCTAAGAAAACTTGCTCTTAAATTAACTTAAAAGCATAGTTTCAGTGACAAAAAGGAGTTAGGGATTTTTCGCCTTATAACAGCAAAACTATTTTAATATAGGAATTTTAATAATAAAGTTGCATGCCTTGATACGTGTGTTAGATATAGTGAACTCCAAGTTTCTCTTCAAAGAATCAGTATGTCAGTATGTTCAGCTCTCTTACTCTTTGATTCTCCATTTTAAAGTTTAACTTCCTGGTTCTCTTTGCCCCCTTGCCTCTAGTTTCAGTAAACAACTTTCCCACCAGTTCTAATCAGTAGTTCACATCTGTTCCCCTAGTCACCTGCTTTGACCTGAGTCACCCCTGGTCACCTGCTCCGTCTTGAGTCACCCTGGTCAGTTGCTCCATCCTGAGTCACCCTTGGTCACCTTCTCTGACCTGAATAATCCTAAGTCACCTGTTCTGTAACCGCCCTTCCCACCAAACTACTCACCCCACTCTGGCTTGTACCCCTGCTCTCTTTAAAATAGCCAACTGGAATTAGCTTGGATTGTGCAGTCCAACCCTAACCAATAGAGGAACCACACAGCAGTAGGGGCTACTTGCATTAGGAATAAGAACCCCTTCCCCTCCCTTGTCTAGGTGTGCTCTCACCATTATTCCATCACGAGTTGCAACCTTCTATAGAAGTAAAGATTGCCTTGCTCAGAAAATTAAATTTATGTTGGAGTGCTATTTCTTTGTGGCACTGAGGAAGAAGCATTTGGTTCTAACAGCTGTAAATATGTAGATGCAAAACCAACACCATCACTGCACAAATCTAGCATTTGACAACATTCAGATTTTCCTCAAGAACAATGGTCTTTACTTTCTTAACATCACCAGCATTAAGATTATATACTCTCATAGGAACTTAAATTTCTTCTTTGAAGTGTTTATCACAGTAGTAGTTACTGGTGTACTTATTTAAGTATTTCTCCCTGCTTTCGCCATGAGCTCCAAGACGTTAGGAAATAAGTCTGTTCTGCACATTTTTATACCTCTAGCTCAGTACCTTGCACATAATAGGTACTCAGTAAGTTAAATTACTAACACTTGTTACTTTTATCATTCAATGCCACATAAATAAAGTTTCTATATGGATTACAACAGCTTTTTCACCCTTTATGGTACTCTTTCCAGAATGCAGTATGAGTCCTGCACAAAATCAAGTTAAAATTGTGAGGCCTGCATGGTGCTTGGGACCAGCAAGCACTATTGGCCAGGCTGTGACCAGCACAAGGAAGTCCAGTCAAGCTAGAGGTGGAGGTTGAGATCCAGCCTGTTCTCCCCTCCTCAAGCCGTAGTACAAAGCTACATGTATTGGAAGGAAATAGCACCTCTTTCTAATTCAGTCACCTTGATAATGCAACTTATTGGTGTTTCTAATCAAACACTGTGAAGTAAAAAATGCAATTGGAGTAAGGAGAAATTATGGAGCTAAGGTTTCATCTAATAGTGTTTTGTTTTGTTGATTAGCAGTGCGGTGGAAATTCATTGGATGCTTTTGAGGAAGGGGATAACATGGATAATATGGCAGCCAAAATAATTGATTTAGAACCTAGCATTTCCATTTCCCATGCAGCAGGAATTCCTCTCACTTGCTATGCCTTTATGAGAGCCAACATATTGAGCCTATTCCAATATGTCATTAATAAAAAGAGCTTTAATTTATTTGCATAATTATTTATTTTGTTAGCTTTCTTTGTTTTCAGAAATAGTTATTATATTGTTCATAGACATTTCTAACGCAGTTGTTAAAACACCGAGCCAATATAATCTCAGTGCAAATGTCATTGTATCCATGAGTGATTATTTTAATTCTGTGTTATTTAGAATACACTTCATTTAATTTAAAATCACAGTTGTGAAATTATTTTGATTTTAAATACCTTATTGGAGGCTGAACCTCGCAAGCAGTTAGCTACTAGCTGCCATTAGTAACATCCAGGAAAGCCAGACACATTTCAGAAAGGGAAACTAATAGGAAAACCTTCAGAAGATTCATTCAAAGCAGAAAATGAGAATCAGAAGGACTTGTATCTTTTAGCAACATAAATGATAGTCACAATGATAAAGATAATTAATATTTATTATTTACTATATGCCAGGCACCGTGCTAAGTACATCATCTTATTATTTTTCAAAACAAAGAAGTAAAATAACTTGACTAAGGTACAACTTGAACCTTCAGACCTGTTTAAATCCAAATAAAATATCCATAAAGGCATGCCCTTCCCCATGTTAGACATGGCACTTCAGAACACCTGGCTCTAAATGTCTAAAAACCCAGAGAGCTTCTGATCCCAGAAACTTCCTTTCAGGAAGGGACAATTGGCTCTTTTTTATGAGGTCATAAAGAAATATAAAGACTTATCACTGCTACTCTTAAAAGATCCCCCAATTTCCCCTGAACAAACAAGATGACGTACAAAATGTGTACTGATCTACCTCCCCTGTCAGTCTAAATGTAAACTTCCTGGCTGCGGTTTTAACTGGAAATAGAACCCTTCCTTGCTGTCCAAATTTATTACATTACACATCACCCTCAGGTTTTCATCTAGGAGACAAGTTATTCCGGTGATGGATGATGCAATATTTATATATCATCTTGCAAAGTAAGCAAAAAGACTTCCAGTTTAAAAGCACTATGAGGCTATTGTTATAGTCTAGCAATGAAGACGGTAAATTTGGGGGAAAAATTATATATGGCTAAGTATTAAAAATTTTAGAAGAGGGACTTTTATACGAATTGTATAGGTTTAGAGTGTATCTTTCAGTTCAGGTGGCCAGTTGTAAGGTGCCACTCTTAAAATTGGTTGCCCCCTGTGTAAAGTTCTAGTCAAAGAATTTTGCTCATAGTTTAGCTCAATGTTTATTTATCCAAATTTCATCTGTCTTTCTGTTAACTTGCCATTCTAAATATTTATTGGTGATGATTATACAACTTCCAAGTGATATATTATTAAATAATTAAAACAAAAATGAGAGATGAAGAGCCATAGTACGTAGAGTTTTATCAAAAATCCTAACTTAATTGTGGTTACCATGATATATCATCAAATCTATTCCTCATAGCTAAGGAAATAAGAGAAACATGATTTCCTAATATAGTAATTCCATAATAAGAGGAAGCATATAAATAAACAAGACAAAACTTATTAAGGAGAATACTTATAATCTGTTGATAGGAGTTGAAAGTAGTGCAACCACATTTGACGAAATGCTCATACTCTACAGTCCAACAGATTGGCTTTGGGGTGCGTACCTTGGGAAAAACAAAACCAAACTTGCTCATACACACCAACAGTTTAGTACAAAGATCTTTCTTGTAGAGTGGCTTGTAATTGAAAAGAGTAAAAATAAAAAAAGAAACTTCCCAAATTTCCATTAATGAGTTATGTATTTATATAATGAAATATACACATATGCATACATATGTACCTATATATAGTATTAACATGAATTAACATGATCATATAGATCAAATGAATAATTTACAAATATAATGTTGAATGACAAAGCAAATTACAGAATAGTTTTTTTTTTTCAGGATGGTAACATTAAAAAATCCAAAATCAAAACTATATATTATTTTTGAACACATAATCCAGGTATAAAAGCATAAAAGCATGGACTAGAAGGAAATACACCAATTCAAGATACTGATTTCTTCTTAGGGAAATAGGGACAAAGATTATTTCAACTCTGTCAGTGATATATATTTTTAAAATTCTTACAAAAACAATATAACATTACCATTGTTAATCATAAATCATAAGTGGTGGAGGGTTTTTTGGTGTTTTTTCTTTTTTCTTTTTTCTTTTTTTTTTTTTTTTT
>NW_016811527.1:2231205-2251756 GCF_001698545.2 Rhinopithecus bieti | reverse complement strand
GTTTTTTTTTTTTTTTTTTTTTTTTTTTTTTTTTTTTTTTGAGACACAGTTTCACTCTGTCACCCCGGCTGGAGTGCGGTGGCATGATGCCTCTTGGGTTCAAGTGATTCTCGTACCTCAGCCTCTTGAGTGGCTGGAATTACAAGTGCACACCATTACACCTGGCCAATTTTTGTATTTTTAGTAGAGATGGGGTTTTGCCATGTTGGCCAGGTTGGTCTCAAACTCCCAATCTCAAGTGATCCTCCTGCCTCGGCCTTCCAAAGTGCTGGGATTACAGGCATGAGCCACCATGCCCAGCCTATAAAAGTTGTGGTTGCACATGTATTTATCATACTGTTTATGTACCTTAAAATATTTTTAATTGAAAAATAAAGAAAAGTTTTATGATTTTCTTCCAAGTTAAGAACCTTTAAAAGATTAAGGGCCTCTAGCACAGCCAATACCCCGAAGACCTTGTGTATTTCAGAGCAATAATGTTTGATATGAATGTTATGGTCAAACAAATACAACTCTGTTTAACAGTTCATTCATTCATTTAACACATGTTTACAGGGCTCTACTATGGGCACTACAAAACACAATTCCTACTCTTTGGAACTCGTATTCTGTAGGGGAATATGATATAAATAAATGAGCAAATATATGACCTATGAGATATCAGTTCTATCCTGATAGTCAGAGGTGGCCTGTAAGGAGTAAAACCGTTGACATCTCTTCTGATTGGTCAGTGTTTGTGCTGTCCCAGTTTGTAAATATTTTTACTATAATCCCCATAAAAAATTCAGAAGATGCATTTCAATAGGGTGGTCAGATAGGCCCCTTTGAGGTTTTTTAAGTGGAGAGCTGAATAAAAGTTAGGAAAAAACTATAGGAAGATATTGAGAATGCAGATCGAAGCCAAGAAGCAGGAATAAACAGTGTTACAAGGAACAGCAAGAGAGTGCAGCTACAGAGGACGGAGCAAGGCAGGAGCAATGAGAGTGGAGGTTAAAGAAGCATGCAGGAGCCAGATTAGATAGAAACTTCCAGGCAGTAGTAAGGCTTGAGATATGATGTTGAATGGACACAAAGTTATGAGAAAAATTGAACAAGGAAAGGGCCAGACTGGTTGAGATATTTAAAATTATATGCATATATATATTATTATATTACATACAATGTCTCTATTTTATAATAGTTTATATTATACAGTATATAAATGATGTTGATAGCAGGACAAAAGTGGGGAGCAGGGAGACCAATTAGGAGATACTGCGGGAGTCTAGCCTGGAGACACAGCTGGTTGAGACCTGGCTGTTGGCCGTGGAGAAGGTGAAAAGTGGTTGGGTTTGCAATTGACGGTTTTGCTAACAGCACTTGCTGATATATGTTGTGAGAGATATAAAGGAGTTAAAGAGGATTCTTAGATTTTTCATCTTCAGCAGCTAGATGAGTATAAGTTGCCATTTACAGATATGGGAAATACTAGAGGCAGAATAGATTTAGGAAGAAGAAATCAAGAGTTCTATAATAAACACATTAAGTTTAAACTGCCTACTAGACATCCAAGTAGAGACAGCATGTAGGCAGTTGGCTACATGATAACAGTTGTTATTGATACTGTAAAAAACCAAAAACAAAACAAAAGCATCACACTAACCACTTTTCTCAACACCTCACCCACAAGAATATGATTTTGTTAACTAGCCAACAGTTGCTGACTTATTATTCTGTTTTTTACATGATGAATACAATATGTACTCTGCTTTCTATGATTTCTAACAGCTTATTTCCATTTATATGAACACGTTAATGGAAAAGGAAGCAAGAATGGAAACAAACACTGTTGATCAGTTCTCTTATCTCTGAATGAAGACACTCATCACATAATATGTATTTTCAACATTCCATACACTCTGTTTACACAATCCAATTTTCTGAGGTTATTTCAGATAAAAGGCTTTTTAAATAACAAAATCATAGTATTGTAGCTCATAGCCCAAATCATAAATGTTATTTTTTAAAAAAGGTTTTCACTATGGTTTTATTCCACATGCTACAAATAAAATTGGGGGGAATAGAATAGTTTAAGAGTGGAACATAGGTGTCAGAGTGGGTTTATATCCTCTTTGCACAACTTACTTAGAATAATTATTTAACCTCATGCTTCAATTACTCTGGTGAGTAAGGATAAGACAGCACTGAGGATTATGAGAACCAACACAGTCCAAGCTTTCAGTACAGTGCATGATACCAGGTAAGTTCTTCATAAATATCAGCTACAAGTATTATTTGTAAAAATATAGCACGAGTTCAATTCAACAAGCATGTAACTACTCCTATATGCATCACACCATGTTCAGCACTATAAAAGCACTGTCTCCCGTGATGGCTAAATAGAACATAATTCTGAGCCAGATAGTAGCCACATTGATGAGTATGCTCCCTAACACCTCATATAAGATTAGTCTTTCTAAACTTTGAAACAAAAACCCATATGGAGTGGCCCAGGCATCAACAATCAACCTCAGATTAGCATATTGGCCACCAACTCATTTTCTCTATGTCATGCACACAGCTTCTGTAACTTACGCAGACCACACACGTTGGATTCTGTTCTCTCTTGAGAGAGCATGCAGATGGTCCACAATATGAATGACCTCAGTCCACTCTGACCCACAAAGGAATCCAAAAATTTTGAATGTCATTTTCAAAAAGATTGAGGTCCTTTGGTATAACCTTCATAT
Source organism: Rhinopithecus bieti (assembly GCF_001698545.2). Classification (NCBI taxonomy): domain Eukaryota; kingdom Metazoa; phylum Chordata; class Mammalia; order Primates; family Cercopithecidae; genus Rhinopithecus; species Rhinopithecus bieti. The sequence goes on along the minus strand of NW_016811527.1, from coordinate 2,249,027 downwards.
GACCTACAAATCTCAGCTCTCCATATCTGGCAGACAATTCATAGTTTTACACATCCCACATTCATGTCTTCTGGCACCTATGCACACACTAAAATATCTTTCTTTGAAATAGAGAATTCTTTTTCTAGAACAGTCTTTTAACTTCTCGGCAGGCTTCATGTTCCTTACACTTGTCTAATCTTTTCTACCAGTTTATAATTTCTTCCTTCATACAAATCACTATAGAGGAACCATGACAACATTGCTGAAACACAAGACTAGTTTCCAGACCATGCTTAGAAATTGTTTGGAAGTGTACTTGATTTCTTCATTTTATGATTTCCAAGAAGGAAAGGGAGCAACAGGAAAGCAACAAAACGTCACATACGATGGTGAAAAATCACTGTGCAGACATGACCTCATGATAATGTCGGCAGCTGGACTTCTCAATGGACATTAACCCTCTAAAACAAAAGGGCTATTTATTTGTACTGGAGCAACACCTAGTTCAATGCTTTATTTAATATTTTAGAAGTCAGCTTCAAAGCTTCAAAGTAGGTCAAAGAGAAAGCAATTCTGCTTTTTCCTCAGCTCACATCTTTAATTTTCATGGAATAGATGCTATATGAATCTATCTATTCCTAGCAAGGTGAGAAGAAATTGACAACCTGCCAATCTCAGTAAGTTCTTTCCAATATTATTCTTATGAAACAAATGTCATTTTCCCCTTTTGTAAGCAAAGAAACTCTGAAATTTCTAAATAGCACACAAAAAACCAGACTGCCCATTAGTCTGGTGAATTAAAACCAAAGATTTCACACCAGCAGTTTTATACAAGGAATATAAAGGATATTCAACTTTTTTCAAAGGGACTGATTCTAAGTGGATAGGATGCTTTGCCTGAGAGTAAATGACAACTTTGCTAAGTTCTTATAACAGAAACAAAAGACAGAAGCAGGCACTCAGATGAATTTCTCCCAGCCCTAAGATTATGTCTCTGCCACCAAAATCCAGTGCAGAAACACATAACATTTCCACAAAATGAGGAGTGTGGAAAAGTCTCTGAAATGATATCTGTTCTTATGGCAAAAAGATATTTATATTTTGAACTGATTACACTGACAGAAAATTGAGTTTCTGTAAAAGGTCCAAATATTACATATATATAAATAAATATTAATTTTGGCTTTAGTAAAAGTTAGAATCTAAGAGGAAAAAAGTACAAAGGAGTTAAAACTCTTACAGTTAGAAATAAAGAAATTTAAATAGCCAAGAAACATATTAAAATCAACCCTCTCAATAAATGCATCTTTAAAATATGAAATGCCATTTTTACCTTCAAATATGTCTCTATATCAATCTCAAATTTAAAACATTATAACCTTAGGAAAACAGATGGTGGGAATAAGATAATTTTGTCATTATAATTTTGGTTAAACTCCGTATCCTCATTTACTTGCTAAGGCCTTTTAGTGGAAGAAAATGAGAGAATATAATGTGTAGTATTGATGAGGATCTAATGACTAGCATAACTGCATAACATGCTGGTGGAACTATAAATTGTTAACTATCTTTCTGGTGGACCATTTGACAACACCAATCAAGAATCTTAGAGTGTAAAATCCAAAAAACTGAAATGCCTAGGAATAGAAGGCTGACTGAAGAAATATTCCTATGGTAGAATACTATACAACAGTTTATCTCAAAACTTCATGTAAAATTTTAAAAGGATATTATGCAATGTTTGGTACAGTATTTTTCCACTTATTCAAGTTTCAAAACCAATGCTACATATAATTTGTGGATCATAATCAGTATATAATTTCCAATTAGTTGTTAAGTAAGAGAAAAGAATATAATGGAAGAAAAAATACCAGAGGCCATAACACATAGAAAGTGTAAGTTCTGTTTTGTGAAGCTTTTGTTTTGGCTGTGTATGGGGATAAGTGTGTGTTTACTGTGTTCCAACATAAAATCTATTTCTCACCGTGGATCGATTTAAAGCAAATTTTAAAGCCACAGGTATAGTTTACAAGGTGTAATTTACTCATCTTCAGCTTATTGCTTCCAAAGAGATCTCCTGACTTCGCTTAATATCGTGTGGTCAAGGCTATCTTCCTTCTTCCTCCAGAAGCACAGACAAAAGAGAGTAACGACCAGAGAGAGGGACCTGCCTAAGTTCCCTGACAACTCTTTCCCCATGACTGACATGGAGTATATATTCAATGGCAGTTCCATCCCAGGAATGTAGCCCTACCTTTTTAGCCTAAATTAAATACAACACAATGAGCTCAACATCCTAAAACACACAGCATTGAGAATCATTTTGCCATAAATTCTTTTTTTTTTTTTTTTTTTTTTTTTGAGACGGGTCTCGCTCTGTCGCGGCCCAGGCTGGAACGCAAGGGCCCGGATGCTCAGCTCACTGCAAGCTCCCGCCTCCTGGGTTTATCCCATTCTCCTGCCTCAGCCTCCTGAGTAGCTGGGACTACAGGCGCCCGCCACCTTCGCCGGCTGGTTTTTTTTTTTTTTTTTTTTTTTTTTTTTTTTTTTTTTCTAGTAGGACGGGGTTTCACCGTGTTAGCCAGGATGGTCTGCCGTGCTCGATCTCTTGACCTCGTGATCCGCCCGTCTCGGCCTCCCAAAGTGCTGGGATTACAGGCTTGAGCCAATGCGCCAGGCCAGCATTCTTTAAAAAATTATTACTATGTTTTCCACGTTTATTTTTGTCATTATATGTCCTTCAGAAATATTACTTTAATAGCTATACATATTCTATTATGTGGCTACACAATATTTTATTTAATAGCCTTTTCACTTTGATATCTTGATGTTATTTTCATTCTTTTTTCCATTGGTTATAATGCTGTGTTGGACATAAATCAGGACAGTCTTATCTCAACAGATTCTTATTTCCTCACATATCAAACCTCCTATATTTAATTAGAAATAGAAAAAATAAATCTCATCGTCTAAAGAAAGAGAGAGAGATTTCAGTATCTGAGTTCAGAGTAGATTTTGCCTCTACAATTTCTTTTTTGAGAGCAGCATAAGCTGCCCAAGTACGGTAGCTAAATTTTGCTAGTTGCCTCTTAATTTACAGAGGAAAACATTAGATTTATGATAAATGTGTTCAAGAAATAGAAAACATTATGGTAATCAAATACAGGCATGCGTCACTTTATGACAGGGATACATTTTAAGAAATGTGTCATTAGGTGATCTCGTTTTGTGAACATCAGAGAGTGTACTTACACACATTTAGATGGTGTACCCTGCTACACACACCTAGGCTATATGGTGTAGCCTACTGCTCCTAGACTACAAGCCTGTACAGCATGTCACTATACTGAATACTATAGGCAACTATAACATGATGTTAAGTATTTGTGAACCCAAATCTACCTAAACATAGAAAAAGTACAGAAAAATACAGCATTTTAATTTCATGAGACCTCTGTAGTATAAATAGTCCCTCATTTACCAAAACATCACTATGTGGTGCATGACTTTACACTATTCAAATCAATTAATTAGCTAGAACCATGTTATCATGTATTTGCTGCCTAGGAGTATGTTAAATGCTATGAGGAATAAAAAACAATATAATATATAGTCTTTAGTGAATTCCTACTATGCATTAGCAAGTGTGGTGGCTCGCTCACATATCATCCCACTTAAAGAGTAATGACCCACTTAAAGAGTCAGAATACAATAAACATATGAAGAAATGTGTATGTGGGTGTATAAATCAATAAGATCTAATGAGGTGCTAAATGGTGGAATACAGTTGAGTACACAGGCAGTGCTGGCTACTATATATGTCTATCTAGATATAGAGCTATATACATATTATACAGATAGATAGATAGATAGATAGATAGATAGATAGATAGATAGATAGAGAGATTTAACAAGAGTTAAAAAGTCAAGAGAATTATATGACCTGAAATTAACTTGAGCTAGACATTGAAAGATAGATGGCATCAGAGTAAGTGGAGAAGAGCATGGACTATGCTAAACAAAAGGAATGTCTTCTGCTTGTCCTCCTAGAGACAAGAGATGACATGAGGTAAAGGGCTTCATGGTGATAACACTAGTCCTCAAAATCAGAGGATCAAGAGACCATCCTAAAGCCCATGTTAAACACAAAACAAAGCAAAACAAAATCAAAGAAAAGCAGAGCAAGCCTTCCAAAATTCTGGAGAATATGTCCATCGTACTTCAAAACAGTCCAGAGAGACTGATGTTTTAGGACAATACTTCTCACACTTTGCAAGTGATGATCCTCTAGACTAAAATCAGACAAAGTTATCTCCTGGGGGACGAAGGAAGTAACTTCAGTATTCCACTGCAAAGCAGTCATTATTTTGAGGTCTCATGTTTCACCTTTAAAAATCTTGCATCTCTGCATTCGGTTAAATGTTTCCCCTAATCTTAATGTGAAATTGGAGTTCCAGGTAGATAAGCCATATTTGTTTTACTCAACATATTCTGGTATCTCTTAAATTAATAATTATATATGCATATTTGAAATATATATAGAGAGATAGATATAGATATAGATATTTCAACCTGATATATATATCAGGTTCTTTATCGTTTTGTTCCTCTTCCATCCTGGCTGTATCTGCCAGATATAAGAAGTCTACCATTAACCAGGCCACCAGGCAGTCATTAAAACACTGTGCCACCATCTGCTCCACCCAGTTTTTTTTGTTTGTTTTTGGTTTTTTGAGACAGGGTCTTGCTCTGTTGCCTAGGCTGTTGTGCAGTGGTGTGATCTTGGCTCACTGCAGCCTTGACCTCCTGGGCTCGAGAAATCCCCCCACTTCAGCCTCCCAAGTAGCTGAGACTACAGGTGCATGTCACCATGTCTGGCTAACTCTTGTAGAGATGGGGTTTCTTTCTGCTGCCCAGGCTGGTCTTGAACTCCTAGACTCAAGAGATTCACCTACTTCAGCCTCTCAAAGTGTTGGGATTACAGGTGTGAGGCACCACACTTGGCCAACCCAGCCTTTTTTTCTCTCCTTTTCTGGCACTGTTTAATATTAGGCATTTGGCTACCAGATAGTATTTTCCAAGTGGCCCTTTGACATGTTGCAAAATAATATTTCACCTTTAAATTCTGAGTGCTGGTCTTATTTCTCTATTCTTCTACCCTCTGAAAAAACACTACTTTGTATTAATTTTGCTCAGGACTTCCACTGGCCACAACAACCATATGCTATTTGACTTTGGTTATCTCCACCACCACTAGGTTTTGCATGTGCTGAATGCTCTACTCACTTCACTCTGCACACAATGGTTTGCAGTAATGTTTGTGAGGCTTTAGCTCAACAAAGAGCACTTACGCACACTATCTGGGACAATAAATGACAAGAGGTGGTTTTAGGTTTTGTTACCTTTGCCATAATCTTCATCAGCTCCTTTCTAAGACCTCCCCAACAAGCCATGCATGCTATGCCAAGGCAGTTTCAACTCAAATCTAGTTGTCCTCTTCCAATCAGATTGCCAGTCATAGTCCCCTAGAGATGCTATAGAGTCCTGATGAGAAGTAGTGGGCAATAGGCTATATGCTCCCAAATTCAAAAAACAGGTAGAGTACTTTAGACATGAAGCAATAGATCATAAGGAGCTATTGTACACTCCTCAGAAAGGAAATACTTGATATAGTGGTATATCAGAAAGACTGATTTCCTTGGAACTTAATTTATTCCAAATATGAGTTAAACTTTTCTAAGAAATAAGTCTAAATAATGAACTAATAACAATGAAGTGTTAATAATGAAAGAACTGAAGGTTTTAAAAAATTCCATTTTGGCATAATTAAGGGATAAGTCAGTTCAAATGAAAGGTATCACTGTTATTAAAACTTCATTCATTTACTGAATTATGTTTCATGTGAACAGAGTGTATTTTTAAGATTATTTGATTATTATATAAGTCAATGTCATTTCCAGTTTTTGGAAAATTGATAGTAATTGTCACTGAAAATGTAACTGAGTTTATCAAATTAATTTCTCAAGGGCCACCTGATAGCCACCAGATGGCAACCTGAGCCAAAGGTAAATCAGAACTTGAAGTTATAGATAGCCCTGAGACTACGAGTTACCAGTCACTCATCTCTCAGGGTTCCTTTGAAACCACAAAACACAAAGACTTTCTACCACTTCTGTAAATTCCATTGGAACATAATGAAATATGCTCTATCCACAATGCTTACAATAATTAAAGTTTTTTTTTTCATAATAGAAGCCTATCTAGAAATAGCACAATACGGAATGATCATTCATAGATCTGTTAAGGTCCTTAAATAAATGCCTATCAAGAGCATAGGCATGCACTAGTAAATTTCCTAAGGAAAATCCATTTTCATTTCACATTCTGACATTTTATTTAGAAAAATTATACCTTTTCTTTTAATTATTTCAGTAAACATAATGAGGTTATTGCTAACTATACCTCAGAGTACTTTATTTTCTCCAATTTTTTAGTAATATGAGTCTACTTGTAATTAAAGGCATGCTGCATTAATGATGCTGAACGTCTCCAAGGGAAACATTTAATGTCCACCTCATAATATTATGCCAAAATTACATGCACAGAAGCCTTTTTAATAATCTTTGTTTCCTAATTTAGTTTTGATTGGCTCTGAAATCCATAGCAGCACTCAAGGGCTTCCATTTCTACAGTCATCAGCACTTCTGCACCATAAATTGTACAAACGCACATGAGTTCTTCCGTCTGTAGGCTCCTTTTCAAAGCGTCTGTTTAACTTATCCAGAAAATTAGCTGCAGGCTAGAGATAATTGCAGATAATTTTGCCATTTTTAAGCCACTGGGATATACACGAAGATATGACAGCTAACTCTGTCTAAACACAAAGAAAAAGTCATAGCTTTGTGTTGTCACTTCAGCTTTACACACAGGTTCAGATCATCCTCTCTGCTCTTTATGCAAATTGAAACAAATTGTAGTCACTAAATGATCTGTGTTTCCTGACAAAGCTCTGCCACCTGAAGCTTTCAATGTGGCTGAAAAGATAGGATCTATTCAAATGTGTTCTCCCAGCCTAAGAAAGAGGGTTAACCCCCGCCCTCCCTTCAGATTCTTCCCCATTGATGAAAACAGAGATTGTTTCATCATCAACTTAAATACATCAACTTAAAAAGAAAATGTATGTTTTAAATATACACAATTTGTGTATATATATATGTATATGTGTGTATACACACATATATATATACACACACACACATTTCTCTTCCTTATCCACTATGATTAATAGAAATGGCAGTGCTCTCCTGAAAAACGAATGTTTATAAATACTGGTACAATTAATATAGAACACTTTTGAAGTACTTCACATTGAAGATTTATTAACTATGCCGTCCAGGTTAATAAGCAGAGATCTATTGTTAAATGGAATCCATATGCTCTTTTGTTCCTGAAATTTTACTCTATATTAAAATAAATGCAACATTAATGGATAGTCACTGGCATATAATAATGAAGTCAATGAAAAAAGCAGCAACACGGACTCTTAATGCAATGCCAATGAACTTCAACTTTATATTAAAAAAATCGGCCTGAGGAATTATAGGTATTTCTCTCAGCACATGTTCCCTTGGTGCTCAGAACAGCTATAGCCACAGCTAATAGGAGTGTCACTAGCTGAACAAGTGATTACTGAAACTATTTTGCAGCAAACATTTACATATAGGGGCTAACCGGTGGCTGTATTCATGTGGCAGCTCCCCTGATGTAATAGGCCATAACGACTCTGAGGGAGCAGGTATGGATGCAAGTGTCAAGGAGGGGAGAACACATAAGTCATAACACAAATGACTTTATGGATTCCCATTACACCCTGGGCTGAGGAGTACCTAAACAGGTTTGATAGGACAGCATCCTGAGACGGTTTCCCAACCTTGTGTCAGGAATCCTCACATTAAAGGGTTTTATGGAACATCCAAAAGTGCAGAGAGGAAGAGTTGCTATATTAGGCCATTACCATTGACGTGGTATATAATATGCATACAAATAGTCCCAAGGTGTATATTTAAAGGATAGATTATTAAATTTGTTATGCCAATCATATGCATATTAAGGAATACAAATTAAGCATTGATAGGTAACATTTCACAAACCTTACATTCTCCCTTGGAAAACCATTCTGTCCAATGACAAGTTTACATCCCCCAGGGCTTCCAAATATCTGCATCACTCTAAGATGCAGCGTTTTAAAGACTGTCCTGCAGAGTTTCATGTGAACATACAAAGTATACACGTTACTGCACTTGAGAAAGCTGAGGGATATTTTAATTCTTTTTTCCCATTTGGTCTCTAACATCACTTAGCCAGTGGACTGAGAGGAACTGACTCGTTTAAATACCTTAGACCATGTCCCTTTGAAAGGCAGACATGGGAAGATCTGTAACATGCCCTTTGCACTCATGATGGGAGAAAGAGGCAAGCTGAAGACACCAAGTAAACCCTTCAACATGACAGACAGGAGCAGTGCTGAACAAGCATTCTCTGGCCAGAGACTGAGATCAGGGAAGCTGCACCCACAAATCACACCTTGAAAACATCACACAGGGCCCGTGAGAGGGAAAACAGCACCCTGGGAAAGGAAATTTGCTATTTGACTTAGATCTGTAAATTATTAAACAATTCCAGAAGGGACAGGTTGTTACAAGTGTCATGTAAACCAATATATAGAGCTAGAGTGTTCTCAGTAATATGCAGACTTGGCCCGGAACTCATCCTGTGCTATGAGGAGTAGAAGACTACACAACCTATCACCCAAACAGCAATTTCAATCCACATCTGTAATGAGCTCTTATAGTTGACCTTTTATGAGAAATTATTAAGGACCTCACATAAAGCCACCACAAATGTCTCTGCTCCTTTACAGATTTATTATGATTTTGCTAATGTGTTTGAATAAACTCCTTCTCTGGAAGTCTCTGCTTTCCAAAATGCAACTTCTTTGCACAGCACATACCTGTTCCCAGAGAGATGGGTCCTCTCTTTGAAATATTTAGTCTTTCAGGGCACTTTAGTCACAGTGACACCTCATAGCCAAGTGCTTTTTCTCACTCTCCACAAAATCAGGTTTAGACTATAATTCAAACCAGTCCCCAAAGGCACTTCTGAAAAATGGCAAGCCCTTAGCTTTAAGGTGAAAACACTCTTTATTGCTCAAAATTGTTTCCTGCTACAAAACCTTTTTTATGCTGCTAGGTCGAAGATGATCTTACGCTAATTTAACTCACTGGGGACTGTGAACAGATGCTACTTTGATTAATAGTATCACTATCCTGAAAATGCCAGGCCTGGTTCAAGATAATATAGTCAGGTAAGATTACTATTAAAATCTGCCATACAATTATACCTGTTATGTGGAGAAAAATGGGATCACAGTTCTTGTATGAAATAAAACCACCTATAACAAAAGAAAAAAAAAACCTAAACCAAATAAACTCACCATCTTAACTCTTTAGCACATTAATGTATACCATTTTAATCACCAGCCTCTTTAATAATACTTACAGAAATATTGTCAGCTATGTCTTTCATAAAAATTCAATGTGTTACCCTAATATTACCTTTTCACATGGTATTTAACTTTCTATGCAGAAAAAAAAAAGACTTATATAAGCCATGAGAACAATAAATTCTGTAACTTTGCTTATCAAAAAAAAGTATCTGAATTTATATATGCTGAGCCCTTGCTTTTCAGCAAATAAGTTTTCTGTGTTCCAAAAGTCATCTTTAAAATATACATAGAAAACTATGACCTTGACAATAAGGGGAGTTGGCAAATAAGATTTTTCTGGAAAAACCTCTCACAAGGCTTTAGTCCCTCTCTCCTCTACTTTTCTTCTTGCTGATCTCTTAACCAAGGACTCCCAAATCATAGCAGCCTCCTGATGAAGACAATTATGAGATCTAGTCTCTCCTTGAACTACAGAATTTGGGACTGGCTTTATACACATATGTGAAGAAACATTTGTTTTTAAAGTTGGTTTGCCAAAGCATTTTATCCTTAACATGACAGATATGACCTAATCATATTTCTAACCTCCAATCTAAAATTTAACCTTCAACTGGACTTTTTCTTTTATAATATATGCGATAGTATACCTGCCTCAGTGAAACTATTGGTTTTCAGGGAAGCAGAAAGTAAGTTCCTTCCAGGGCATCAATCACAGTGTGCAAATTGTAATTCCAGGCAGGGTAAGCCTCCACTGAGAAAGAAACTAGCCTTTTAACACAAATCTGCCACCTACAGATTCAACTTATTGCATGAATTGTCTTCACACTCACCACATCTGTATGTATATGCGATTAGACTCTATTTATACGAAATATTTGATGTAAAAGGGTTACCTCACCATTGCACAGAATGTCTCAGGAGGGTCTCCACAGGTAATATCCGGAGGATCAAGTTTCACTTTCAGATATTTTGTCATGTCCGTGGATTCCGGCTGGCAGGCCATGTAATCCCAAACTTTCCCTTCTTCTGTGTAAATCTGAGTCTTACACAGATCATAATGTCCCCAAACCAAAGGGTAGGGCTGCATCACTGAGGACACTGTAACCCAAAGGGCATGAATCGACAGGAATCTTGACAAATACATCTCTAAATTCTTTGTAATCTTCTTGGAAACTAAAGCAGAGCTTGCTTTATGATCTGCGATCTTTGTCTAGTTTACATATATGTACATATATGTGTATATATATATATATATGGGTAGGTAGGTCTGTGTATTCTTTTAAAAAATGAGGATGGGACCTCAAAGCAGATCCCAAAACCGAAAACGAAGAGTTAAGATACTGTGCGTGTTCAGGTATATTGAGGACTTTGGTGGACGCCTAACATACTTGTGTGTTAGGCGTTAACAACTTGCAGCTTTTTCTTTGTCCTAGAACATATCTATTAGACTCAGGTCTAGTTTGGTTTTTGTAAAAGATGTCCAACTGCAGATAATAATTTAGCAAAGTGATGGCTCTCCTGTTGTACATCCGATAACCCTGAGTGATCCTCAATGTTCACAGCTCACAAGGGACGCTCAGGCAGGCTGAGATATCAGTATCTGAAGGAAAAGGATGAGTGTCCATAGCCCGGTGTCTGTTTCCCATCAATCATTCTTTTCTTCTGACACCAACACCCTTTTAGAAACAATAAGAGTAAGAGTTATTGTCCCAGAATCAATGTATTACGAAATGTACAATATGTTGACATTTTGGAGGTCTGATGCAATACAAAGCAAATTGGTGTAATACGGATAACCTTTACTCAGCTGTTTTGCTAGAATAAGCAAACCATGGAAATCATTCACATTGGGGAGAATTTCGATATGAAGGATTTAACTCTTCCATAACAAAGACAGACACGTTTGTGTGAGTTACAGGTTTTCACTTCAAAAATTACATTTCCATCTTGACAAAACTGAGAGCAAGCAGCTAGATTTGAACATTTCTCAAACATTGCAGTGCTAGAAAATCTTCCAAGAGAACAATGGGGTAAATGAGCGCTTTTATAATGATGACAAAGATACGACAACAACTTATATCCCTTTTGTCTCTTGACAAAGAGACCCTAAAAATCTCCAAATTCCTTGTACACTTCTTAGCTTTTGTTTGCTGGAGTGAAAATCAGCATTGTTAGCATAAGCCTGTCCCTGTGGATTTGCTCATTATATTTGAAGAATTTAGCATATTTTGTTTAGTTGCATTTAGTAATAAAGATAACTTGGCTCTCGAAAAAAACATTCAAAAATAAAACCAAAGGAGTAAAATTTCCTTTCATAAGAATTTTCTATATTTTACATCTTTTATAGCCATTACATCTGCATTTGCCGTTACTTTTTGTAACAGAAGAGAATTTGTCCCAAAGGCGAATATTATAAGCTGCTTTTAAACTAAAAGCTCTGTAGTAAAATGCACAATTTAAAATGCACATATAAAAATAGCCGAGGGTGAGTTAACAGGCCATGAAGCAGAATAATATGGCACTAATTCTAAGAGAAAATAAAAATTAGTGTGTAAAAGTACTTTTGGTTAACTGATAATGCACCCTACATAACTATGGCTATAAGTCATTGGTGAGTTTAAGTGGCCACTTTTCTGTTTAGAGATCACTACCCAAATCTAAACAAATGCTAACATTTGGAAACCAGGTATTAAAAAATATATTTTCTTAATTAGATTATTTATATTTATAGTCTAAAAGTTAACTATTTTAAGCAATGCAAAAAGGACAAAAAAACCTACAATTTTAGAAAATTCTATTATAGACCCTTCAATTCACATTAAATGGTTGAAATATGGAAGTTCACTATCTTCAAACAATCTTATAAAGGGAATTCATTATATTTAAATAATGTACCATCTTAAAATGAACTAAGCCACAGAGACTACGAAATGCCAACAGATGGTTGAATTGTGTTTCCATAGCAAAGTAATTTATAATAATTGCTTTATGGATGCAAGTGCAATTTTCATTATATTCAATTCATAAAATGTTATCATACAGCTGCAATTTGTGATATTTGCTATTAGAAAAAGTGTTGAATATTTGAGTTCCTATGAAGCAATAATTAGTAGTTTGTCTAAACATGTATAAACTACAGATTTGAATTGGCCTCTTCCTTGTAACCTAGAGACTATACTGTGTCAAGCACATTTTGAAATCTTAAGCTAAAAAGAAAAAAAATCAGAGAAGCATGTGTTGTGGCTACTACAGCCTTCTGCTTTTTTTCAGATTCATTAGTAATTTTAAGTTGATATTTGCAGACACATCCAACAATTTGACAATTAATAATCTGAGAAAGTGTTAAAGTGATGCCAATTTACATTTTGAGATGACTTTTCAACTGTGTTTACTAGTTTTATAAGAGGAAACAAATACTTTCCAAGGGGCAGGTGGATGAAGGCATTATAACTGAAGCAGTGTAAAATCTACTAGGTCAGAAATTATTAACTTTAATTCTTGGTTTCAAATACACAACAATTTATTTATCAAGAATGATATAATCTTGAAGACCTGGAATTGACTGTTTTGAGTTTGAATGGAGTGAGCATTGTGTGTTTATTTTTAATATTAGTTTGAAAATGCCACTTTAAATATATTTGAGTGCTTCCTGAGATTAGTCTTCACTTTTTTTTTAACCAACAAATGATATTCTCCTCATCCATTTATTCTTGGTTACTCTATCCTCAACCACATTTTGCATTACTGCAACCACAAAATAAAGGGTGACCATACATTTGAACACTAAAGAAATGTATGTGAACCCTTTGCTATCTCCTGACAGAACAGCAATCCCAATATAACGAATTCTCATTAAAGTATACCAGAATTATAATGATGGTCATTACACAGAATTATGGACTACACCATTGATCGAATTTAGAGAAACTGACAAGGAAAAATGCAGAGGAGTGCAAGATATTTGAATACTAGGCAGTTGCAGGACTGTGCAACAGACATTCTTGACAAGAAGCAGCCAATTATAGCTTAAATTTCTGGCACATAACCAGTTGTGATTAATAGTTTTCCATTACATTACAGACATATTATTAATGTATTAAAAATGTCAAGCTTTGGCAAGCACTAATATGGCATGCCTCAGTTAGTCTGCAGAGTTTACATTTAATGAGCTCCCATTGACACAGAAAAAGATATTGACCACGGCATATTACAGATCAGGAGCAGAGGGACACTAAGTTGTTATTTAACATAATTATTTGATTTCATTCTAATTTTTATATTTGTACTATCATTATGTATCCTGCATTTCAGGGTCTTCTTACTTTTCAGTGTCACATACACTTCAAAAGAAATCCTCTTAACTTCAAATTAGTAAGAAATTAAATCTATGAACTTCCATGACACACAATGGAAAAGCAGCCTCTGAAAATCAGGAATTTGTTATTAAAGTATAATTACAGATTTTCAAAGAAACTGCAATGATGTAAAAATAGAATATTATTTACACCTTAACCTCCACTATTTAATGGCACTCTGTCTATCTGCTGTGCTTTCAAACACGTTAAAATTATCAATAGCTTCTAAAAGCTAGGTCATCACAGCAAATAGCTAGGGAAAGCAATTATGAGAAGGACAGTGAATAACGTATTTGGGGACTTAACATACTAAACCGATGCCTTCTGGCCCATAACTGAACTAATTGTGAAGTGACGTGGCCTTTGAATTTGTCTCAGGTGTCCGTATCACCTAAATAAGAACAGATTCAGAAGAGCTCTGGGCAGCTCCAGTTCTACCTCTTCACTTTGCAAACCTTGGGAACTCACTGTAATCAAATAATGCTATCACCTCTACTTGGGAACTAAAGTACTGAGAAGTCTTCTTTGATAAAAATACCCATTAATAGGTTGTGAGTACCCCATAGACCTCTGGTCTATAAATTTGCAGAACCAGTGAAAAAAGATAAAATTACGTCATGGCCCTCAAGTTGATAGATATTATTGATCAGGACTAAAATGGGCTATAAAATGCCTTTGCACACATAGAACATGTATTTGTCCAGGATTCTGCAGCTAATTCCCTTCCAACTTGGATTAATTTTGCAGAAGCCATTTTCACAGGCCCTTTCTCTCATCAGAAAAAAAGCCTCCCACAATATTACATGGAATTAATAGTGATTAATATTTTATGCAATTATATTCCAAAGCAATTGCCAATTTCATCAACTGAGAGGAAGACATTATCAGTAAATCTCCTAATCTAGCTGATTTTCAGCATTCATTTTCTTATATAATCTCACTAGCAGGTGGAAATGGTGGTAGTAGGCTATTTCTTTCATAAATATTCAGCTTTTCAAGGGTACTTGAAATAGATAACTATTGACTCATTCCTCATAGACATTAAGAATTTTATAAATATGCATTTTCTGAATGGGAAGAAACAAAAGGAAAATTGACTATATAGATCATTGAGTGAAAATATAAAAAGATAAAGATATACAAAATTATAACCTATCAAAATTAGCAGCTTCCAGTAGTCATAATGAAACTTATTACATAAGATATTTTAACATGTATTCAATGCTCTTTGCACTTATTTGTTCTGAAGAAAGCATTTTCTAGTCATCTTAATGGAAAACATATGCTTCTATCCTTTTGTTAACTATCTCTCAAAATATAAGGAATTTAACATGTACTGCAACATCATTGGCATAGCTTACTCACACTTGATTGGGTATTATGAGCAACTGTCTATCATGAGATTCTTAATCAACCTAAATAACACACCTTGGTATTTGAAAGATCTCTATTTTCATTGAGAGAGGACTGATTCAAGAAATTAGATAGTACATGTTTTGCAGGAAGATTGAGGATGGGATAATCCCCAAAACTATTTCAGAATCAGTTAAGCCTAGAAGAAATCAGGAGTTTAATTACCACATGAAAAACAAATATTTAATTCTAATGCAGGGAAGTTCAGAGATCTAAGGTCTCAAACGCATATATGAGAAAATCTACACCCACCTGAAGTTTTGAAACAGAACTTTGGATTCTGCAAATAAAATTGTTTTTTGAAAGTATGCTAAATCTCATACTAACCTAAGACTTTACTAATATAATCTCTTATGCAATATAATTCACGCACATATATTTCAATGTTAACTTATAATTGGTTTTCAAAGTTGAATCCAATTTTCTTTTTTCCAAGTGACTTGATGCCTTTGTAACTAAAACTCTCCAAATTTTTATGACATTTAGAAAACCTATCAAATAAATGTGTAATGATTTAACTTTTTAAACAAATTACCTGATATGTTTCACAATAATAATGGAAGCAAAGACAGGTATTTGCACCACTTGCAAATATACAAAAGGAAACTGCAAAATACATTTGCCTCCTCCTAAAAAGGCTAACCTGAATCATTTTATGTGTATACACCCAGTGAAAGCTGACAAAACAAAAATACTAATAGGAAACCAGCTTTATGTTCAAATAAACTGTTTCCATACAAAAGTTTTAAGATTATCCTTCTTAAATTCCACAATAGGAAATATCGCCAAATTAATAGTTCAGTACATAGAATCCTGAGTGCTTTCATGGTGGTCTTCAGTGGTGAAATGTATCTCATTTCATGGCATCCAGAAAAGAAAATATATCCCTGGAACAACATTACATGTGAAATACTAGATGCACATTTTCCTTGCATGTTGATCCACATGCAGAGATCCAAATTCTATCTTAATGAAAAACTGAAAGTTGCTTATCTTCAAAAAGAATCTTGGAGAGTTACTGAGCTGCTTTTCCTTTGCCAAAGAGAAAGGGAGGCGGGTAAGGCATTCAAAGTGACACAGTTCAAAATACTTAATGAAATGTGGAATTGCTAATTCCCTCACTAGAGATCCTCCTCAAGGGACAAACAAAACAGAAAAGCCTCCCCTGGAAAAAAAAATTTGTAAAACTTTCCAACAAGCTTAACTATTAAGCGTATCTGAATAAATGACTTTAATGGAAGATCTTTCTGGGTTTTTTTTCTTTTCATTTCTGTAAGATAAAACAACTTTTAGTATTTTCAGTCATAAAACAGGGCCTTATTTCTAGAGCAAATCTACTGCCAGATTCACCATATGTTTAGTGGAGTTCTGAATCTTACTCAGAATTTTCCATTCCAAAGATTGACAATTTCTTATGAGAAGGAGTGGCTCCATTATTCCCTGTACAAAAAGAAGAGGGGAGAGAGGAGGACCCTCTACTCACTGGAAATCTGTACCTGATGCAACTATAGGAGCTCAACCTGCGACTTTTCCAAGTAAAGTTGCTTTAAAATCCCCGCTAGGAATTTTCTTCCCTTGCCCTGTAAGATGACAGCCTACTCTTAAGTGGATTTCTGAAGGAAGAAAAAAAAAAAAAGTCCCCGGGTGAGGGTACTAAAATTAACAGCAGAGGGCGCAGTTTCTTTTACATCTAAGTTTTCCTTGTATGAATCACTTAATTGGTTATTTTAGGCCCAATAATATTCGGTATTATTTGTATTATATATAGATATCCACAGATCCATACAGGAGAGCAATTCAATGTCCCTAGCCGAATCCATCAACCGATTAATATGATACCAGTAAAGAATATGAGAGAATATTCCAAACAGCATCCCTATACCAAGTCTCCCTCTTTGAATTTCCCTTTCTCCCCAGCTGCACAACATGGGATAGTAATGCTTTAATCTCGCACCAATAAAGGAGATTGAAAGAAGGGACTTCAAAAGCTCTCGGTGTGGCCATCAGATCCCCAAGGCCGGCAATAGGGCAAGTGTTTTTTTTTGTTTGTTTATTTTTTTGTTTTGCTTTTCCCCAAACAAATATAATTGGCGAAAGAAAGAAAAAATAACGACAACCCTCCTAAGCGATGTGTGTGGCCAGGTGTGCGTGAGAGAGGGAGAGCGCCGGGCGCCTGTCAGTCCGCGGAAGGAGGCTCAGACCCCGCGCCTGGGATTGGGACACAACAGGCGGACGCATCACCCGCCCGGGACGCATCACCCGCCCGGGACGCATCACCCGCCCGGGACGCATCACCCGCCCGGGACGCATCACCCGCCCGGGGCGCACCCCGGGGAAGACTTGTGTGTGGGTGTGAGCGTGTGCCGGTGTGTGTGCGCGCAGGGCTCCGCGCGCTGCCTCCTCGGGGCGCTTTACAAAGTTCCTCGCCCACCCGGAGCATTCCCTCCCGCCTGTGGATCGCAGCGGGTTGGGGGGGGGCGGCGGGGGATGGGGAAACCCGGGGAGAGGGGCACGGGCGAGAGGCGCGGGTCGCAGTAGGAGAGGCGAGCAGCGGACACTTACCGTGT
>NW_016811527.1:2180721-2230720 GCF_001698545.2 Rhinopithecus bieti | reverse complement strand
CGCGGGCGGCGCACGGGAGGGCGGCGGCAGCTCCCGCGGAGCCTCCTCCCGGGGAGGGAGCGGGCGGAGCGGGAGGGGTGGGCGTAAGGACCCGAGCCGCCGCCACCGCCGCAGCCCGGGGATCCCGATCGCGCCCGGCCGCCGGCGGGAGAGGACCCCGAGGACCGAGAACCCAGCGCCGGCCCGCCACTCCCCGCCGCTTAATTACCTTCGCCTCCACCCCGGGGGGAGTCTCCTGCACGTCGCCCCTCTTGGAGCCGGCACCCAGAGGGGAATTCCTTCCCGTTGACGTCCTCTTCCGAAATGCAAAAGATCAGTGACTTTGACAGGTAGATGAGGGGGAGGGAGTAAGGGTGGGCGGAGAGGAAGAGAGGATGAGAAAGGTGCCTCTCCCTCCAAAAATATAGTGATATTAATAATGAGATTGCAGCCTTCGGAGGTCGTGCCAGCCCAGTCCGCTGCTCGCCGGCTCTCCTCCGCGCCTCCTCGCGCCGCTGCTTCTGACACTTCTCGCCTTAAACTTTTACTGAGGGATATTTTTTCTTTTTTCTATTTCTATTGCTTTTTTTTTCTTTTTTCTTTTTTCTTTTTCCAAGCCGCAGGACGATTTTCTGGTTCCCGGGGATCAGAACCAGCGGCCAGGCGGTTCTATGCCGCTTGGCACCGCTTTCATTTTATTTCAGATGAAGACGTTGAGCTTAGTCAGAAGGGGCATAAATCAGAACAATTAGCATTGGCGCCAAGAAGATCCTCTAGTACCAATTTCGCCCGGGCTTCCTTCGCGCATTCCTCCACTCAAGTCAGAAATGTCACTGCACATAGCGCTGATGGCTGCGAGACGCGACGCACCCGAAGTCCGTTCGATGAAATATACACGGCCCACGACGCTTCTGGATTGCGGCTCCCGGGCTCCCCGCCCCCGCCCGCGGCGTCCGGCCGGGACCCTGCTCCGAGCGGGCAGCGAGCTCCCGGCAAACTTAGGGGCCAGTGCCAATTAAAGAGTGAGCGCGAGAGCCGGAAAGGGGAGCGGCAAAGAAGCAAGCCCGGGGAA
This sequence comes from Rhinopithecus bieti, assembly GCF_001698545.2. NCBI lineage: Eukaryota > Metazoa > Chordata > Mammalia > Primates > Cercopithecidae > Rhinopithecus > Rhinopithecus bieti. The sequence continues at coordinate 2,229,669 of NW_016811527.1, read as the reverse complement.
GCCGCAGCCCTTGGAGGGGTGGCATGTACGTTTCACTTAAAAAGCCTGTCTTCTGCAACTGCCAGCAAGTGGAAGGATAGCAAACCTTATACTACCTCGAGACCTGTGCACTCCGAGCGGTCCTAACTCCGTCCCGCTCGCTGTTGCTGTTGTTGCTGCTGCTCCGGCCGCCCCTGCTGCCGCTCCACGACCTCTGGGCGCTGAGGCAACAGGGCTCCCCTCCCCCTACTTCCCATCCCCCCCGCTCCTCCACTGAAGCGCCGTTACCAGTAACTCCTCGTGTACCTCCTACTTCTGCTGCCGTCCATCCCACCCCTGTCTCTTCTGTCCCCTCCCCAAACCGTTCCCAAGCACACCCTTCGCCGCTAGAAGTGATCACAATGGTGTTTTTCAACCAGCACTTCCTTTGCCCAGAGGCCCCTACAGCCCTAGACTGGAACCTCCTGCTTTAGAAATTCATTCCCCTTTAGAAAGTTGAAGTTCAAGGGAGAGCTGTGCATTTCAGGCTTCCTTGCCTTTTCTCAGAGAAAGACAAATGCTCCGATGCTCCAGGCTTCATTCCCCACCAAGGTGGGCTCAGACTCACCTGGGATCACTCTTAGCTACACATTAACGTCAAACAGAAACAAATCCGAACTTAGATAAGATAGGCAGACTTTCATTAGAAAGACTATTGCAACAGGGAAAACGCTCTGATCTCAGAAATCTGCAAGCCTCTCAAAACCAAACAGAAATCAGCATTTTTTTTTTTTTTTTCTGTATTTATAAAGGGAGCAAGCAATAGGGAAAGCCAAGTAGATGGGAGAAAAACTCACTTCAAGACCCTCATGATTGAACAAGAAATGTGTCTCTGTGGTCCAAGAATTTGGAAGATAAGCTAACAACGGTGAATGTTTCACATTTTAGTTCTTGCTCAGATTTGGGGAGCAAGCTAAAATCCAGGGACCTGCTGGAGAGAAGCCTGACTCATGTTTGGTCAAGGCAAAGCTGGGGGAGGGGGGCGGGAAGAAATGGGCAATTGCGAACACTTCGTCACTGTGTGTCCCACAATTAAGGTAGGAGGCTGAGTAATTGGGTCATTTTCTGTGATGACTGGGGGTGGTGTGGTAAAAGGACACATGGGGGAAAAGTTTGTTGAGTTGGGCCTATAACCAGGCCCTCCTTGGCCCTGGGCAGCCAGAAAGTGGGCAGGGATTTCAGGCACCCCTGGCCTTCCCTCTAACACCTAAGAGGCCACAGTGAGTCCACCCTCTGAATCTCTGAGTACAGGAATCTGGGGTTTATGTGCTTTCCTCTTTCCCACTTTTGTCCTGTAGTGCTGACATTGCAAAAAGGAGTTACCTGTAGGGCTGAAACTCCTAGCAGGGGTTCTTAGACAGTGGCCAAGTCTGGCTCTTCCCCATGTCTCCGGCCATGCTCTTCCGGGTTTAAAATATACTGACTATACGGAGAAGTTACTCACCACCTAATCCTCCTTCACAGGCCCTTACAGCCCAGTTCTTTCTATGGGAGCCTTTGGCAATAGGATGTAAGAAACAATACCAAGAGTGGCCTTCTTATTTCTCATTGGCCCCTTGGCCTGGATCCTGAAATACAGACAGTTCTCAGCCTTTCCCCTCTCCCTTGCCCTTTTCTCTGAAGGCAAGAAAGCCTTTCTGAACTCTCATCCTCCACTTTACCTGGTCATTTAAGGCCCTTCTGTAGTAAAAAGGAAAGAAATCTATGCAGAGATTAGGACATTCTCTTCTGGAATACACCAAGATCTTTGTGATTTTGGCTCCCAACCTGGAAAAATACTTGTTTTCATCTGTCAAAATATTGGAACTAACCTCCCTTCCCCTCTTCCTGTATCATCCGTCATTCCCAGGAATCCTTTGACTATGAAGCTGACAGCAATCTCAAATAAGTGTGATATGTAAATGAGAACCTTTCCAATTAGGTAACACCTCCCACTACAGGAGTGGGAGAGTCTTTCAGAGGTGAGTTTTTCTGTGGAACATGTGCCCTGACCTTTGCAGAAGCTCAGTGAATCACCAACTAAACATGTGGATCTAAACTCAAGGAAGTAAATCAGAATCATCAGAGACTTGTCAACATTAAAACCCCCTCCCTTCCAGATCTTGTTCTCTCCTCCACCAGCAATCAGGTGGGAAGGACATTTTTTCCAAAAAAGCACTTTAAGTAGATCTGATATACTTCCCCAAACTGACGTGTATATTAAACCAGTTTTCCTCAATATACCTTTGCATATTTGTTTATATAGTATACACTGATCAGAAATTGACTTTAGAGATTTCATTGGCACAAACGGAAATTATTTAAGGCATACCTACCTTTCCTTATCATTTGTTGCTTTCTCTTGCCGTATATATATTTAACTTTCTTTGGAAAAAACTATTTTTCTGTTTTTATTTAACCTTTCAACTCTACTTTTTTTTTTTCTTTTTCCTTTTGGAGAAGAATGGTTTGATCTTTCAGTTCTCTGGCTTTAGATCTTTGGCTGGTTTCTACACATTCCTCATTCTTCTTCAACTTAGATATCCATTTATTTGTAATCTTGTCAGGTCTCTAACTGTGGCTTATTTTTCTAGGTTCTTAGCTGCCGAAAAATCTTCTCTTTACAGATTTGGCAGGGTTGTTTCAATACCTGTAACTTCATTATGCCAAAGTGGTAGTGATGGCATATTTGCAATATATCTGGTCCAAAAAGACATGTGTCCTTTTTTATACTCTAAAATACTTGATGTAATGTAGGTATAAGATAAATGTCCAGTGCGGGTGTGAATAGCTTTAGCTTATTCTCATGATTCATGGCCTCCTTGGTAACAGGAGTTAACTCTCACCATATTAAATTAATATGTAGATGTCTAAAATATCCAAATCATGGGTGCATTAGGCACTCTGGGGTGCTGTAACAAAGACCATAGATTGAGTGGCTTTAAAACAGTAGAAATTTATTTCTCACAGCTCTAGAGATTGGAAAGCTGAGATCAGAGAGCCAACATGGTCAGGTTCTGATAACAGCCCCCTACTGGGTTGCAGACAACAGACTAACTCCTTGTATTCTCACATGGTGGAAGGAGGGCTAAGGAGCTCTCTGGGGTCCCTTTTATAAGGGCACTAAACCTACTCATGAGGGCTCCATCTTCTTCATGACTTAGTTATCTCTCAAAGGCCCTACCTCCTAATACCATCACATCAGGGGTTAGGATTTCAACTTATGAATTTGGTGGGTATGGAACAAAACGTTTATTTCATAACAAAGACCAAGTTCTATTTGACCAATTGTATACTGTGTGGTAGATGTTGTTTATAACTGCTGCTTGTGTCCCAATAGAAACATCCTTCAGCTTTCTTGCCTTCACTTTGTGCTCAGGGACATATTTTACTAGAGAGCCATTAGCTGTATAGTTTTGACAGGTTTTGAAGTTTCTTACCTGACAGGCTTTTTTAATGCTCAAATATTTTGACATTTAAACCTCCAGCAAGCCCTAAGCATTGGTCTGGGCTCTATAAACTAGATTATACTGGCATTTTCCTGCTATTATAGGAATACCAAGGTACTTCTCTTACAGCTTTAAATTTGCAAGCCCAAACAATTCAAGTAACTGATCATGCTCAACATATGTATACCAACAGTCTCATTTAGTTCCTCTCAAAGTTAACAGCAGACCAAAGGACGTATTGTTTAATGTAAGAAAACACACGTATTTACTGAGTTAATGACACTGAAGCACAAAAATTAGCAAATAGTGTAAGACATTGCCAGTTAGTGACCAATGCAAGGAACATGTCTTCTAGCACCCATGTACTTTCTAGTATATGGCACTGTGTAAAATAGTTTGGAAATAATAAAATTAGCTGCTTGGTTAAATTATACATTTTTTTAAATGAGCAAAATAGGGATTTTTAAAGAGAAATCATGCTAAATTAAAAGATGACTAACTTTAGTCAAGTATTTTATGTCTCTTTTCTATTCCAGTCCTAGAAATGTTTAACAGAAAATAAGGTTGCCTTTTTGTTGTTGTTGTTTACCCCTTCTTATCCATAAAAAATCAAGAGAAATCACTTTTAATTTTTGTGCTCTGAGTATGTGATACTAAATGTTTTTATCCAACTGGTGAGTCTCTTAAAATCATGACACCCTGAGCTTCTATTACCCATTTCATTTTCTTTGAGAATCAGACAGAACACGTAGTCAATATTTGTTTAACAGTTTATCTTTCTTCTAAGGCTATTAAAAATAAAGTCATCCCACCAGCAGTTTTGGATAATGCTATGTTCTGAACAAACTCAATAGGTTCCCATATGCTTATGTTTTATTGAGCTTCGTTTGTCAGTCTAAGATCCTCAACTTATTTTTTGAAAACAGGAGATTCCACAATTAATCTAGTGTGTTGGCTGAAAAAGTTCAGCTTCAAAAATCAACAGCTGTGTGGATTTCCTCAAATGTAATTTTCATAATTTCAATTTCTCTACAACAACAAAATTAGCCTTTTCAAAATGAGAAGGAAAATACATAGAGAAGATTGAGGAATGCCCTTTGCTTCATTTAGAGAATGTTCCATCAATTCCATACCAATAGTTCTCCTCAATTTAATGAACATTGATGGAACTCCTGTGGCCTGCTGGGAACTGTCCTTGGTGCTGGAGGAAATGCAAAGCTCTCAAGTCTAGGTAGGTGCTAACAATCATGTTAGAGAGAGCCGAATAACTAACTGTAATGTGCATCTTTAGTATTATATTAGAGATAGCTTAAGGGAAAGGTAGCTGTAATGTTCAAGTCTAGGGACTCCTTTTGTGCACTCTTAAATGTCCACAAAGATCTGTATCATGCCATTGACCCAAAGGAAAATAGGGTGTAGCCTCTCTGGTTTAGTAGCCTCTGTGGGCAATCCTTGTACAGTCACATAAATATGAGGCAAAAATGGTTCAAGGATAGAAAAATAGCAAACACAGGCCAGATGCGGTGCCTCATGCCTGTAATCTCAGCACTTTGAGAGGCCAAGGTCGGGGAATCACTTGAAGCCAGGAATTCAAAACCAGCCTGGCCAATGTGGTGAAACTCAATCTCTACTGAAAATACAGAAATTAGCCAAGGGTGTTGGTGCACACCTGTAGTCCCAGCCACTCTGTAGGCTGAGGCAGGAGAATCACTTGAACCAGGAGGCAGTGGTTGCATTGAGTGAAGATCACGCTACTACACTCCAGCCTGGACAACAGAAGGACACCCTGTCTCAAAGAAAAGAAAAGAAAAGAAAAGAAAAGAAAAGAAAAGAAAAGAAAAGAAAAGAAAAGAAAAGAAAAGAAAAAAAACGAAAAGAAAAGAAAAGAAAAGAAGAGGGGAGGGGAGGGGAGGATCAGTCTTTGGTGAAATCTAGACAACCAAGTAATGTACCAAAATAAGCAGCTGAGGTAGGAAGATTCCATGGTGAAAATATTGGCAATGAGCACTAAATCATATTAAATATAGAACTAGAGACTAAGTAACTGTGGACTTATGGTCAAAGAACAGAATAAAGATGTTATAAATCTTGACCATGTAGAAATAGTATTATTCCCATTTTGTTAGTAATATTACTAACAGAATTTGGAAGTTCTGAAGGAGAAATTATAGGAAAAAGTAAGTATCTAATTATTTTATCAGCNGGAAAAAAACAGCAGGCAGAGAAGAGAAATATAGATCACAGGGTGCCATTTGGTTTGGGGTGTACTCTACCCAGATGTATCTTTCTGCTTTTCTTGACTTCCTGGTCCCGGGTTTAGTTTGAGGTTTACTGTTCTAAAATTACTATTTTTTGCTACTTTTTTTTTAGCAGCTTTATTGCTACCATCCTTTAGTTTCCATATTGAATGGAAGCAGTGGATATAAGCTGGATATTGGCTTCTAGTGAGTAAACTGGATTCATGCCAAGTGGCCTTTACTTCCCAGTGGGCTGCCAAGAATTCTCCCTCTCTTACAGAAAACAACTAATTCTCTTAAATCCTGCCTCGATTTGTAAAGGAGAGGAATAAAGTCAGAAGTATTATGAATTCTCTCCTTACTTCAATAAGTCAGGAAGAAACTTGATTGTCAGTTCTTCAAACTTTGAAGTCCCATAGAAAATGACACAATAGTAAGATATTACAATAGATTTCTATGATCTTACAGAAATTCTTTTTCTTTGCTGCCTTTCTATTTCCTCTTCCTCAGACATGGATTTAGCTCCTGTGTGCTAGGGACTGAATGAGAAATAACAAGATAAATAACACAATCTCTTCTATAACTTACTGTCTGTTGGAGAAGATAAACTTGTAAGCAAACAATGTAATACTGCTGTAGGAACTGAGATAGACACCCACAGGGAGCAGATTAGCCCCAAAGGAAAAGATGTATAATTCTCCTTGGGGATTCTGAGAAAAGCTAGATAGATGAGATGATATGTGAGCGACACCTCAAAAGATGAGTAGCTGTTCATCCAGCAGACAAAGAAACAAAAGACACTGTGACCAGAAAACAGGTGATACAAAGTCAGGAAGTCCAAGACAGTAGAGCATATTTTGTCACTTCCAAGTCATCTGATACAACTGCACAGCTCACAGCACCATACAGATGGCCTTTGTAGTGAACATTTACGTTTTGATACTAAAAATGACAAAAATTGAGGGCATTAGGAGAAAAATCAAGAATAAGAAAGTATCCTATATTATTTAGGTTGAGATATATTAACATGTAATAATTTATCATTATTGACCTACAGAAATGGCAGTTTCATATGTCTCAACCTATTAGCACCCAGTACTTCCAATTTAGTTCTTAGTAACCTGTTTTAAGACAATAATCTAAAACAGCAAATAATTTTTAAACTTCTATATTTGCTTTTGGAATACATTATATTCCTTCTTTTGGCAGGAGATATAGCTTCCTAATGAGATTTTGTGCTTAGATTGGTATTAAAATTAGCTGGATTTCCCTGAGTAAGCATTGAGCATGAGAACGTGCCTGCAGAGCAGACTGGGGGTGACCGAGAAACCCAAGGTTCAAGCATTTAACCAGGCATATGCCACACATGAATAAATGAAAAGTTTAGTAATTAGTAATTATAGATACCAATTAAGCCTTAGACATAAAGAACCAGTCCTCAATCATTCTATGATGGTTTGCATTTCTACTATCCTAAATCACTGTTTCATTCCAATCCAGTTGGAGAAAAACTATCTATTTGTCAGTAATAAAGAAGAAGATAATATAATATAGGAAATAATGCTAAAAATCAAGAAATTTAGAAATAATTATACATGATGCAAGGAAACAGCAACAAATTGATGATTACAGTAACCAAGTACTTCTCTAAGACAAAGTGAAATTCAGGTTTTCTTTTTACCTTTTTTGGTGAATTTGGTAAATCAAATTCGTAAGTAGTTTATGACCAAAAGGTCAGGAGATATATTGGTGATGAAGAAAAAAAATGAATCATCTTTCTTATTTTTTACCTGCTTTCCCCACATACTCCCACTGCCTTCTACATTTTTAAACCTGTTTTTTAGATATCTATGTAAAATGAGATGCTGGAAATCACCTCAGCCACTGCCCTGAAACTCTTATCTGCCCCCACTAGCCTGAAAGCTGAGTTCACAATAATGAAAGAGAGGTAGACTGTCAGTTACCATATATCATGGTATATATATATTACTGTATAGATGTTGTAATCATTTTTTTAAGGGACGGAGTCTTGTTCTGTTGCCCAGGCTGGAATGCAGTGGCACAAACATATTTCACTGCAGACTTGAACTCATGGACTCAAGAAATCTTCCTGCCTTCACCTCCCAAAGTTCTAGGATGAGAGGTGTGAACCTGGTCCAATTATTCTTATAAGAATTGATTGATAGGCAAGGAGAGCCAGATGCTCACAGCCCATTAAAGCCTTCAGAAATATAACCTAGGACTTCAATAGTAGAAAATTGAGACTGATCTAAATGCAGGATTCGTTTAAAATTCATATGTTGAGATGCTGCAAACGAATTTTCAGAAAATCCAATGAGATATAGTGTAAATATCACTAAACTAGGAACTAAGAAACTAAGCCCTTGTTAAAACACTTTTTTACTGTGTGAGTTTTCCTATGTCATTTTACTTCTCTGGTCCTTAAACTACCTCATCTGTAAAATGAGGAAGTTGAATCTGATGATTCTAAGGCAGTTATTCTTAAATGGGTTTCATAAACTTCCTAACTCAGAGTAACGTTACGGGCTTGCTAAAAAGCAGGTAGAAGAGTCCATCCTCTCCCACATTGACTGAATTAGCAACTCCCCAGGTGGTTCCCATTTAAGCACATTAGAGTTTGAACATCACTAGCCTAAGGTTTGCTCCAGATTTTGCATTTTGAGTCTTGCTTTGAGGTTGGAATTAATTTAAATGAAAGCTAAGACAAAAATAAATCTCTCCTTCATGTTTCTGGATGATAGAATAGGATCTATGATTTCTAAAAGTTGTATATAACTTTCTATATATTGGAATTAAGTGGGATATATGTTTGATTCCCTGAAAGATTAGATAGAATAAAGGCCAAGGACTTTGAAATAATATTTTTAACACACACATAAAAAATCAAAACCATGCTCACTGATGTCCAATTTCTGGAACACATGTATTAGCTATAAGCTGCCATAATCTCTCCTAGAAGTCTATTACTCCACTGGTAAAACCTAGTTCTCTGAAAAGTACCATGAGATGCAGTCATGAGGTTTTAAAAGCTTTTGAACTTTTTATTCCAGTTGAGTTTCTTTAAAATTAGTCAGGGATTATTGGACTTTCTTTACCAGCACTAGCTTACATATCTTTATAAAATGTCCTTGTAAATTATTACAATCAGATTTACACAAAAGTTAGAACTTTCAAAACATTTCAGAGTAAAAACTTCTCAATTAAACAATATATATGTATATACATATTATATATTTGCCTGCGTTTTCTGTGTATTTAAGTTAATTATTGTGAAATGTATCCTAATGTATTGGCAAGTCTTCAAAGACCAAAGGCAAAGTCCTTGATACATTACAAAACAGTTGCATGGCCTTAGATAGCTGGCTTAATCTTTCTGAGCCTGTATTTCCTTAGCTACAAAATGGGAATAATAGGACTGATGCTGAGTATCTCATAGGATTGCTATGAAGAATAAATGTGCTCTTCGGTAATAACAAAATGTTTGCAAATATTAGCTATTATTTGCTTTCTATATTATAGTAGTGAAGCTTCCATTACAAATATGTCAGCATATTTATTTAATTACTTTTATTTATTTAATTACTTATTTAGTAAACAAGCATTTTTGACAATCTATCATGCTTACAACACTGTACCAAGTACTCAAATAAATCCAGAAAAAATATAAGCTGTGATTTCTACATTTGAGAAACTTAAATTTTACTTGAGGTTTTATAACAGTATCACAAAGTGTAAGGTTAAGAACTCAGAAATACAAATGTTTTAAGCTGGCTAGCAATTGACCTTCTAAGATCAAGGAGTGTTTCATTGAAGCAGGTGAGGTACTGAGCTAGACCTTTTAGGGTTTGATAGACAAATAATGGAAGGAATCTCAGCAAGAAGGAGACTGCACAAGGGCAAAATCAGGAAAGGCAGAAAGGTCAAGCCATTTTCAGGAGATCGGGGAGCAGCAGTGTCGTTGGAATTAAGGTGCCATGTTAGAGAATGGTGGACATACTTTTGGAAAATTCGATAAGCCCAAAGTTCATTGCTTCTTGAATTCCCCAGTGAAGAGTCTGAAGTTTACACAGGAGATAACATGGAGCAATTAGAGTTCTGAGCAGGAAAGACTCATGAATAATGTGGTGTTTTTAAACAAATTTACCGGGAAATATTGTTCATAATGAATTGGACTAGGGAGATACTGTTAGAATCAGAGAGAGTTATCAGGAGTCTACTGTATGAAGCCACGGGGATGATGATTTATACCAAAATAGTAGTTGTTAAAATAGAAAAAAAGAATACATGAATATGTGAGGCAATAGTGAGATTTCTGAATTTACTTATAAAAATAATTTCAGCTAAATAATCCTTTCGAATTAACTGAGAATGAAAACAGTCCTCTAAAGCTCTTACATTTTCATTTTCATTCAAATGTTTAAACTGCACATATCTTCCCTTTATTCAACCAAATATTTACTGAATGCATCATATGCATTGTTGTAGGAGTTTGAGATTGAATCACGAACTAAACAAAGATTGAACTCATGAACCTCACATTCTACTTGGGGGACAAAGGATAGAAATGTTAAACATATTTAATAAGTAATTATTATAATTGAAAGAGAAAAATATATGTAAATAAGAAAAAGTAGAACAGGATATGAGGGATTTGGAGTGATACATTGAGGACAATTCCAGTGTAAAATAGAGTGGTTAGAGTCGCCCTTGCAGAGAAGGTGATATTCAGCAAAGTCTTAAGGAGGAAAGAAAGCTAGTCTCACAGATACTTGGAGGAAGAATGTTACAGGCAGAGGAAATAAATAGCACAAGGGTTGTAGCCTCCCTAGCATGTTGGAAGAGTCCAGCGTGGCTAGAGTTTTAAGAATTTATTTTTAATTTTTCAGTTTATTATTTATTTATTTATTTATTATTTGAGACAGAGTCTTGCTCCGTTGCTCAGGTTGGAGTGCAGTGGCATGATTTCAGTTCACTGCAACCTTCGCCTTTCAGGTTCAAGCGATTCTCCTGCCTCAGCCTCCCAAGTAGCTGGGATTATAGGCACCCACCACAATGCCTGGCTTGTTTTTGTATTTTTAGTAGAGACAGGGTTTCACCATGTTGACCAGGCTGGTCTAGAACTTTTGATTTCAAGTGATCCATCCTCCTCGGCCTCCTAAAGTGCTGGGATTACAGGTGTGAGCCACCAAGCCTGGCCAGGAATTTGTTTTTAAAGTCTGACAAAAACTTACAGCAAATCACTTTTCAGATTTGTGCGTACACAACTCTTTGAAGTTTAACCATATTTGTACTATTTTTATGTGTCACACAGGCCTCTATGAGGCAATTTTGAGCCTTTCTAATATACTTATATATGTATATAAATATGTACAGTGAAGAACAGCATGGAGAAAAGTGTGCTTTACACATTTGATGTCAGCTAGCATGATTATTATTTTAATTAATATTATTGATTTTATATGAATATTTTATTTCTATAGTTTTCTGTTTTAGGATTTTTTTATTCATTCCTTTTCAGTTTTATGCTTCATGCAGAAAGGATTAGTAATTAGTCCAGAAAGGATTTTAGGCCACTTACAAGCATAGCTAGGCGATATCCCCCCAAAAGGAGCAAAACGAAGTAAAGTGAGGAAAAGGCTTAAAATGAACATCATAATATCCACATACCACTAATTTTCCCCTAAGCTTGCTAGTGGATAATCAAAAGGAAAATCTTATAACTCAATTGATAACATATATGATATTTTAAAACCTATGTATATAGGAAAAGTATTTTCTAAGTTCTTTGTAATGAGACCATACATATATTTTCCTGGAGATTTTTTTAAAAAAGAATATGATGTGATGAAATAATATTTTAAACAACTTTGTCATAGATATGAATATAGAGAAAAATGTTTCTTGGGAAAGGCAGTTTAATTCAAGACCTCATCTGATTATCTCAAGCACCTCTGGGAAAAACATGGAACACACATGAAATTATATTTGTTGTAGGAAAAAAGAATCTCATTTTCTCACTTAGGATGTCTCATAACCACATGTTTACAAACTCTACAAATTTCATGTCTGTCCCTTGTTCCATATTAAGATCCTGAATTCAAACCAGGGAAATTTTGATGGAATTGCCAGTTTTGTTACATATCTTGACAAGAATGCTTAAGAATGGGAGACTGGGACCATGTGTGACACCTGTAATCCCAGCACTTTGGGAGGTGGGCGGATCACGAGGTCAGAAGTTCAAGAGCAGCCTGGCCAATATGGTGAAATCCCGTCTCTACCGAAAATATACAAATTAGCTGGGCATGGTGGCATGCGCCTGTAGTCCCAGCTACTTGGGAGGCTGAGGCAGAAGAATCACTTGAACCTAGGAGGTGGAGATTGCAGTGAACCGAGATCACGCCACTGCACTGCAACCTGAGTAATAGAGTTAAGCTCCGTCTCAAAACAAACAAACAAACAAAAGAAAGAGCACAGGAGCCATAGCATCATGACCAAGGTTAAACTGAAAGGCTTTTCTCCTACTCCAGTTTTTACCAAACTTGTTAAATTTAGTGTCATGGGAAACATGTAATACCCATTGTATATGTGGCCAGGAGAAATAACACATTAACATTTTAGAATATATGCAATAATCACATGTAATTAGAACATAATCTAACTTAGAATAATCACAACATAAAATCCGTAGCTGTAGAGCTGCTGCAAGGCAGCATTATGATTTTTAAAAATCACAATTTAAGAATCTCCACCTACTGATGATACTCTTAATAGTTGTTTTGAGAGTACAGAAAATTGTTTCAGTGGATTTATGGTATGCATTTGGTATGGTGCCCATTATATATTTATCATTATGTGTAATATTTATCTCACGCTCATCTCTTAATTACATTTCATGTGTTAGATTTATATGAAAATCAGTGAAAATGTCTACTCACTGACCATATGAGTTTTGTTTGTCATAAGGACACAGATGACCAATTAGGTGGATAAGATAATAGCGACAAAATAAAAGGAAAATTCTGAGGAACCTGATTTCCAGTGGGGAAACAGTGACTCATAATAAATAGTGCACAGCTTCTGTGAGCCCGGAGGTGAAGAAGAGTGATTTCAGATGGCTGCCTGGCTGACCTTCACAAATACCCATTACTTGGAATAATGCATAGCAAGTGGAGATCTTCACACCTTTGACAGCTAACCGTGAGTAGTGATTTGTGGTACCACTGCAAACCAGTAAAGGGCAGCACCAGTCAGCAGTTTTCTAACACTGAACAAATAAAGCCTAATTGTTATTTCAAGTTGTAAAGAAAAATGTTTGGCTTCGTTCAACATAAAGGTATTTGCTGCTAATTATCTAACAGTGTTGATAGACTAACTTTTATTTATTTATTTGAGACAGAGTCTCTCTCTATCACCCAGGCTGGAGTGCAGTGGTGCAATCTTGGCTCACTGCAACCTCCACTTCCCGGGTTCAAGCGATTCTTGCAGCACATCATAGGCTAACTTTAATATCATCTGACATGCGCAAAAACTCATGATTAACTTGACCATTTGTCCTCTCAGAATCAGTAGGTCCTTACAGAACTTATAGAGAGACAAGAAGAAACGAAAGATTTTTCCGTGGCTATTTTGGGAAAACATAACCAATGAAATATTTTCTGACCATCTAAACTTTGCCATCCAAAATATAGCATTGAATAGCATAGTCATCCTAAGGCTTCATTAATCTGAAATTTAAAATAAAAGACTAATTACATTCATTGGAACATCAATTGATACAATTGTAAACCAAATAAATTCTTTTTCAAATATCATTTCAGTTCATGACTTGAACTCAAATTCTTTTGCCATAGATTAATAATGTATACAAGAAAAAGGGAAAACTCCTTGTAACATATTTGACATGTTGCCAGAGCTTTCTGATTAAATTAATTTCTTATTACACTGTGCTAAAAGTTAGGGGAGGAAAGATGTTTATCCTAAGTGATTAAAACAAGTCGGAGGGAGGAAGGAAGTGACAGCCCCAGGCTTGGAGCCACACCTCACTTTAACTATCTTTCACTGCTGGGTTATAAGTATGATGCAAGAACTTTTTTTTTCCCCCTCCACCTTTTTTTTTTTCACTTCTTAAACAATTTTTGTAGATATGGGTGGAGGAGGGAGGGGTGTCTCTCTGTGTTATTCAGGCTGGTCTTAAACTCCTGCCTCAAGTGATTCTCCTACCTCAGCCTCCCACAGTACTGGGATTACAGGTGTTAGCCACAGTACCTAGCTGATGTAAGGACTTTCAATTGCCTTAAAATATTCTAGAATAGCCATTAGGGAAATATGTGTAGATTTTGGGCCTTTTATAGTAGACATATGCCTTTGGTGACTGACTGCCCTGATGTGATCTCCAACTCATCTACTTAAGATCTATGTGAGCTCAACAAGTGACTTCATTCCCTCTGAACTTGTTTTTGATGTGTAGAATGGGGATACTATATGACTCTTACAATTACCAGAAGGTTAAATTAAATGGCCAGTGCCCACAAGAATGTTATTTAACATAAATATGCCAGGCAAATCAATTAGAGAATACATTCTACAACTTTTGTCATTTTGGATTGTATAACAACATATGGAGCAAATAAGATACTGTATAAACCTTATTTAGTAATGTGAACATAATTATTGCATTTATGTATAAATTATCATATCAAAATAAAAATTGTGATGCATAATCATTTTCTTTTTTAAACAAGCATATATAATAATTTTTTTTTTTTTTTTGAGACGGAGTCTGGCTCTGTCGCCCAGGCTGGAGTGCGGTGGCCGGATCTCACCTCACTGCAAGCTCCGCCTCCCGGGTTCACGCCATTCTCCTGCCTCCGCCTCCCAAGTAGCTGGGACTACAGGTGCCCGCCTCGTCGCCCGGCTAGTTTTTTGTATTCTTTAGTAGAGACGGGGTTTCACCGTATTAGCCAGGATGGTCTCGATCTCCTGACCTTGTGATCCGCCCGTCTCGGCCTCCCAAAGTGCTGGGATTACAAGCTTGAGCCACCGCGCCCGGCCAATAATTTTTTAAAAATAAACGACAGCTTCATATATTGGGAAATTTTTGCTGATCTTTGCAATTTATTGGTTGTACTGCTTCCAGAGAAACAAAGGAAGGTTAGCGCCACAGCTGTTTTGCAAGGACCTGTCAGGGTCATCGCCTTCTCTAGCCCTGTCTTGCCTTATCACATTCCTCTTTCAGTATGCACTTCTGGACTATGTCCTGCTCAGTAGCAAATTAGCATGTCTTATAAAATTTGTGAAATTTTTGCAACGTGAAATAGCTTCTGACAGAGTAATTTTCAAATTGCCCCATTAAGATCCACATCGTGGATAGTAGATTGCACCTCTATAGTAGTTATCCCATTACCTGGTCTTTCTTTCTCTCCTAGTAATAGAATTTTAACTGAGGACATGTCCCAACCTTGCTTAAATAAAAACTTCCAGGAAATCTCTTTAAAGGATAGGAGTCTTACTTTCCTTTTTTCTCCTTCCCTTTGAAATGTTGATGGGGAAGTGGGAGCTAGAACAACTGTCTTGAACCATGACATGGAAACCATACTTTGAGGGCTGCAGAACAAATGAGAAAGAATCCTGTTTTCATGATGTAACAGACCACCATATTAGCCTTGGACTATTCTGCTTGGATGGTTATGTGAGATTTTTTGGGTCTTGTTAAAGTGGCCAAACCGCACCTTAGTGGGTATAGTCTCTATGACTTAAGCACAGAATCCAGATAAATCACAGCCAAGCAGAGCAATCACTACTTACCAGAACTATAACAAATCACTTCTTAAGTATTATAGTGAAATTATTTTTAAATGGTAATTCTATCATTTGGACCTTCTAACATACGCGGTAACTTAATTTACTCTTTTTTCCTTCCAAGTCATTTAAAATTAAGAAAAAAAAAAAAACTTTTCTATACTGAGTTCCTCAGTCTTAAAAAAGTTACTTTTAACCTCATATGATAAAGACATAAAGGAAAACTAACATTGTATCTTTTCACAGTGAACATATTCTAGACTCTCTGACCAGCGAAAATTGATTAGAAAACATATTTTCCTATGAAAGATAATACTGAAATACTTCCTACTATATAGTCTTGCTCTTTGACTTGCTATTATGTCCTTCCCTAGTTAAGTTTGTCTTCTGGGTAGTACTGTACCCATGTGATGGGTTGTAAAATACAGTTTGTACAGCATGTCTTTAACCACAGTGGCCCCTACCAATGATTTATAATCACATTATTACTGTCTCAACCACTCATACAGCTTCATTTGAACACCCTTAGCCAGTGTGTATTAAAGCGAAAAATTCCAGGAGGCTGGGAGTGTAGTGAAACTAGTGCGGGCTTTGAATTCAGATGTGTCCAGATTTAAATCCTGGCATTGACACTTATTGCCCTATTTCCCTTGGGTTATATCCTTGACTTCTCTCAGCCTATATCTGTAAGTGAGGGTAATAATATCTGTTTCACAGCCTAGTTGAAAAGAGTGCTTCATTCCTTGTAGGTGCTCAATAAACGTGAACCCCATGGCCCCTACAAGAGTGTTCTGACATAATGTCCACAGGTGAGCATGAAAAATGTGACCCCTGTTTCTGGGGACTTATTCAGTGTATTTACCTATTGTTGATATTGAAGGACATTACTGGCCTTTCTCACAGAAGTTGGAGCATCCACCACCTTTTTAATTTTAATGAAATCCATGAGGAATGGAAAAGGAGCAACTGGGCACTCTCAGATATGCTATAGTCTAAGCAATTAACGTATTAGCTCCTCCCCATCTTCTCCACCTCATCTTGTTATCTTTTGGAGAGTCTGGAACAAATTTCCCTGGCTGCTTGGGCTTCTGTGACAAGGTTGTCTTTGAGAAGATCAACCACAACTCAGCCCACTTTGACGTCGTGTGAGTGGGAGTCAGGAGACCTGTAGTATCCATTTCCATCCTGCCACTGAATGGGGGTGGGAACCTAGGTAAGGAAAGACAGGCAAAGAATACGTTTTGAGTGCTTACTACGTCCCTTGTCATGTGTTAGACAGTTGGTATCATTATTTAAATTTATCTTCCCAAGAGGCCTGTGGTGTAAGCATTCTCACACTCTTTTCAGGTGAAGAAACCAAGGTTTCCTTGCACTAAGTAACCTGCTCTGAAATTATTACATCATAAATTGAACCCAGCACTGGCTGACTTCAAAGCCCTGTCCCTTTTGCCATGTATAATAGAATGCTGCCTCTTTGACCTTATTTAACCTATGTTTCCTCTGCAAAATGCTATGGGATGGATGTTCTGTAAGGTCCTTTATACTCTCACATCCTATAATTTCATCCTCTTTATTCTAAATGCAGGAATATTGCTTTTTAAAGACTTAATAAGTCTTACTCCAATAAATGTTCACACTATGTTTGACTCAGTATAGTAGATACTTTTATATGTAAAAGATATAAAAAGAGTGAATATATATAATTGGCCATAGGGAGCAAGGAATTAGGCATCTGTTTTTTTTAGGCATCGTTTTTTTTTTTTTTTTTTTTTTTTTCCAGAAAACTCCTGTTTAAAATCTAAATTCTTTTATTTCTTTATTTTTAAAAATTCTGATTATACAACAGAACACAAATGAAACAATTCACAATCCAGGCTGTGTGGAAAGAAGAAAGGGATTCAACAAATACAACTGAGCCCAACAGGAGACACAGTTAAAGACATGTTACAGCTGAAGGAGCCAGGAGTACAAAAGATCATTAATTTAATTCCATTTTAGTATTCCTGGGTTAGCTAAACAGTCCACATAGCAATATCTAACACCTAGCTTCCTTCATTTGTCACACACATTTTAAGTTCAAAGATGTGAGTCTCGTACTGATTTTAAAAAATAATTAATTATTATTTGCCGTTTTTGGTACCATAATGCTTTAATTTTTTTTCTCTCTTGAATAGCCATGCCAGTTCTGGAGAGATTTGGCAGGTCTGTGCTGAAGCTCAACTGTAATACCTTTCAAGTTGCAAATTCAATTTTATATTTATGGATACATCTGCCTTAGTCATAATTGGTAAGTCTCCATCTCGGTCACCAAGAAATGTTGCATTTGGTTGGGGTTTATTATTTCTATTCATCGCTCTTTGTATATGTATTTGAAGAGAAGGAGGAGGCTACTCCTTTCTTTTTATTGTCAGTAAGTTTGTGCTTTTGTGAAACACATTATAATTTATATTTTGCTTTAGTTTATAATATAGTGCTATTGGAAGCTACTGAAAATTAAAGGTATTTAAAAGAGATGCAGAGAACATATTTTCAACTACTTAGTAAGCTGTAGATGCAAATTCATGATGGAATGGACATTTAAGTAAAGTGACAGAGGTGCAGAGGTTATAGCGTCTGAGGCAGATGTTCTGTGAAAATGTAACCTGGTCCATTTCACAGCCGTTTCTTTTAACAGTACTATTTATGATATACTCTAGCTGACTCACTTTATGGACCACATTTTGCAAATGTAAAATTCACCATTTTGATTCCAGGTTTTATTACCACCTGAACCTCCATGGCACAATGCATGATTTTTATGCACATGAGGCTTCCACTGGTGTCATGCACATTGTGAACTTCTGGCAAGGACAAATGACTCAACTCTCCCATGGAGCTGGAATTGCAGGGCCCCTTACATCTCTTCCAAATTTTGCAATTAATCAGCCCCACACATATGTTTTGGGTGTGCAAGGGCACAAATACTACAGCATGACTTCTGGGGTAACTTGATTCATTGGCAGCCTACTTCAGTTCTCCCTAGTTTACACCCGAGCTTTGACCTAATTAAACACTTATTAATACTTGGTGCTTAAAAAAGGAGAAAGTTCATTTAAACAGTGTGGAAACAAAAAGGAAAGGATAGAAAAGGCACTGATGCCTTCTCTCCCTAATCTGTCATTTCTGCTTCTAACATGGAAAGTTTTCTGGTCCAAGGCATTCAGACATGTTCAAATGGATACAAAGAGAAAGCCATGTGATGTCAACAATCTTTTTCAGATCTGACAGTGGTGCTGGGCTATCAAATTCATTTGCTTTGCTTATTGTTTTTATGGTAAAGTCAAATGAGGCTCAGTTGAGTCTCAAAGTATGATCTGAGTCAGTTAAATGTGTTCCACAGCAGCCCTAAAGCTGGCTAGAGCTCTCTTCTAAGCTTCATGAGTTCTGTTGACATTTAGGCTAACCCCTTGATAAGAATATTGCCAAGTAGTAAGCTAACATTTTTGGGATCCATTTTCCTTCTCATTGGATGAGCAAGTATGTAACAGTGAGGCAAGTATGGAGGACTTCACTACAAGGATAAATCCCAATCAGGGTGGGGTGGGGGTGGGGCTGCTGCAGACCACATCTTGTTTGTTCAGATAAGAGCATTGAGACTCACCTTCATTCTTCTTGGCATCCCCTGTCAAAATCACCACAGCAACCAGCAAGGAGGAACACATAACAATCATTTGCAGAGGAAAATTCCTACCATGTAAGCTGATGCCTCATTGCCCTTCCTCTTTAAAACCATGGTCAAAAAGTTGAAGACTGGAATTTGAAACTATCCTGTTATAAGAGTGACTGACACCCAGTCTCTATTCAATGGATAGCATAGTACTTTAAAATATGCAATTTTTAAAAAAATTTAACAGCCACAACAATTGGCAACACATCGTTTAATTCTCATGGCAGCCCACACAGAAAGAAGCTTTAAGGGTGAGACATCTTGGGTTTAAATATTGGCATCATCACTTTCTAGCTATATGGCCTTGCTGCTTCCTTGTGCCTATATTCCCTTTAATCTTTATAGCTACTGTGTATGGCCACTACAATGTCTCCACCTTACAAATGTGGAAATAGTCAGAAATGTTGGAAAATTGCCTGGCTTTGAGTTCAACTTTCTCAAAGAAATTCTCATGTACTTTCTCCTGCTCTTCACTTCCACTACAACCACAGTCAGTCCAAAATACTGTTTTTCATCAGCCCACTGCATTAGTCATAGATTGTTCTCTCTTGCATTAACATGTTCTCAAACAACTAACCTCCCACCAATCCATTCTCTACATGGCAGCCGGAGTGATCTTCTTATAAACCTATTTAAGCTTGTGTCACGTTCTGCTTAACACATTTGGTGTCTCTCCATTGCTCTGAGGATGAACACAAAATCATTATCAAGGCCTGTAAGGAAAGGTGTGCTGTAGCACCTGCCTACCTAGTCAGACTGATCTCACAAGACTTAGCCCCTTGCTTTCCTTAGTAAGTTAAGAAAGGTAAGAAATGTGGGCATCTTGTCACCTGAACCACTTTCCAAAGATAAGCCTAGTATAGAAAACATTAGACAAATGATTCCTTAGGGACCCATCACCCATTGTCTGATTCAGACTGTCCCCAGCTAAAATGTGCATACATGCGCCAACTCTTATAAATTGGTAGCTTAGAATAGAGAATGCATTTTCCTATAGATCCTGTGTTATTAAAACCAGTTAAGTTTCAAGACCATAAAAGCCCATTTTGCCTGCAAGGTAGCAAAACTCTTCTACTGAAAATGCTGTGGCTTCCCATTTGACAAAATACCAATATTTGGCAAAATAACAATAGCTAATATTTATTTAGTACTTACAAAATACCAGGTGATATTTTCAGTATTTGATGTATATTAGCTACCCCAAAATTTATGAAGTAATTTCTGTCATAATCCCTATTGTACAGATAAAGAAAATGAGGCATATGGATCCCAAAAAGGAAAAAAAAAATCAAGTGGAAGTAAATTACAATCATAGTTTTTAGGAGAAAAGTCATGTTCATATGCCTCCTATTCTTAATTCTAACATTAATAGAAGAGCAGCTTAAGTTTTCCGTAACCCATGATATTTCAGCAACCAAGATATTTTTGCTCCTTATTTCATACTTTGAAAAGCAAAATCTACAAAATATAAAATTTTTCTAATTAAGGATTCAATACTTATTTCTCAGCCTTTGAAAAATGTCTCATAACTGTGACAATAAAATAGTTCCTGCTTTTAGTGATTTGCATGTTGCTTCTGTCTGTTCAAACCTGTGGTTCAAAACCCACCATCTTGATCCACTCATTCAAAAATTTCTGTTAATGTCTGAATAGGTGACCAAATGGCACAAGTGTAGCCTAGTACTTGTAGAATGCAGAATCAATTTCCTTATGGTAACCCCATTTGAGACACAGTCTCTAGGAATGCATGGAAATAACAACCCTAAGCCATCTTGAATTGTCTAATTTTTTCTTCCACCAGATTTGGATTTCTCCCTACAGTGCAGTGTTCAATCTCTGTTTAGCTTTTTTATTTTTTAAAGACTTAAGCAGATTCTACGTGTATAAAAAGATCAGCTCTCAGGTTATTAATATTTGAGCAATTGCAGAAAAAATTAAACAAAAATTCCAGACAGCCTCACTGATTCATTTTCATCTATTGCCTTTGTTGTTTCACACATTGGGGAAGATCTGACTGGAGTATGTTTAATTTGGGAGAATTATTTAAAAGTGTTTTTATTACCTACAGTGATTTTCAATAATAGGTCAGCAAATGAAGGGATTTAAATACATGTTTTATTGAAAGCTTAAAAATATTTTAGATTCAAAGGGATGCTCCAATATAAAACTGTAAGGTTTTGCAAAAGTAGTAATTTCTTAGTTGTGAAAATGTAAGCAAGGTGGAGGATAATTAAATCTTGCTTATATATTTGATATTCTTATTATAGATTCTAACCGGAAAACATGTTATCTATTTTTTTCATTCCATCCTCTGCGCTACTTTTTCCCCAACACCATGGCCTCCATACTATCCTGATGTACTTCCATTTAAATAAGTGTTGTAAATATAATACAAAAGAAGATGTTATGTGGTTTTTAATATATAGTTAATACATAGAGTAGCCCCTTGCCCCTTATCCATGAGGGATACATTGCAAGCACCCCAGTGAATGCCTGAAACTGAGGATAGTACCAACCACCATATACACTAGGTTTTTTTTCTATACATACATACCTATCATAAAGTTTAATTTATAAATTAGACAGAGTAAGAGATTAATAACAACACCTAATAATAAAATGGAACAACTATAAAAGTATGGCAGCATAACTATGTTTGTGCTTTGGGGCCATTATTAAGTGAAATAAGGGTTACTTGAATACAAGCACTGAAATACCAGGATGGTTGATCCTGCAACTATATAGGCTACTAAGTGACTAATGGGTGGGTTGTATAGACAGCATGGACATGTTGGACAAAGAGATGATTTATGTCTTACGTGGGACTGAGCAGGATAGTGAGAGCATTCATCATGCCAGTCACTATGGTGTGCAATTTACAACTTATGAATTGTTTTTTTTTCTGGAATTTTCCACTTATTATTTTTAGGCCACAGTTGACTGTGGGTAACTGAAGCCGCAGAAAGTGAAACAGTGGATAAGGGGGACTACTGTATAAATATGCATTATATATGTTACAACAAGGAATAGTTAATGTTTTCTTCAAATCTTCATAATGTACTTAATAAATAAGAGTCTTCAAAATATTGCAATGGTAAACAACTAGTGTGGCACAGGGCCCTACCAAATAGAGCTAACATAGGAGCCTGTTTAAGCCGTGCCAGGAATTAAACCTTTGGTTATGGGGAGATGGGACACTAGCAGTTGGGAGGTGCACAGAGATTACGACAATGGCTATTTACTGACTACTACAGAAATATTTAAACATTGTAACTCACTGAATGTCCATACAGGTACATGCTAGCTTATGGAAGTCCTGATCTCAGTGTGAGATCAGTTGGTAACAGGCAATCAAAGAAACACACCACTTTGCATTTATCATTTTATGATACTATCTTTGCATTGCCATTTGAGAGCCTAGTTCTGTGACATCTCTAGCCATAGTTTGTAAGGGAGAGCCCCCAATGCACTTTTCATGATATGAATGGTCTTCTGTCACTCATGTATTCTTTATTGCTTTAGTAAATGGAATATCTCAGAACATTGGCATTAGATGAGTTTTTAGGCTTTACAGGATATATCCACTCCTGCATGCTGCTTCTCTGAGCCCTTGTTTCCTTCTGCTACCATAGTTATTTTGACTTTTCTACTACATTTATGGTAGGCTGTTGCATCCTCCAAGTGCACTAACACTTTTCCCAAGGGTCCTTGACAGGATATTACATTCTGTATTCCAGGACAATGATCCCACATCAACATATTTTTCCTCATTCAACTTTATGTTCTGTCCCTTTTGATCCAGCACCCCTAGAATCTACTTTCAAGCCCTCTCCTAGTTTTCGCTGGTCCATGTTGACTAGATCCTACACCTCCTTTGGTTTCCCTTATGCTCCTTGTCAGGTCTAACACTTCCCCAGCCAGGTTATGTTGTGATTTTAACCCTGATTATTGTTCTGGAGGACTGGACAGCATCTGCAGGACCAGTAGGTCCACTTAAAACTGGCGATTTAAGATGTTCAAGGGCATCTTTTATCAGAGGATCCCATTCTTTCCCAATTAAGGTCCTGGTCTTGACAACAGATTTGCTTAGGTTGAGAATTCAACCATTTTTGGAGTTCTGATACTTTTCACAAAAAATTAATTTGGGGCCTGGTTCTCAGCACTTTTTTATCATCCAATTCCAAGAGATCAGAGTCTCTTCATATGCTGCTAAGATTTCAGTCTTTCATACCAACTCCTTAATTGTTCATTTTCTATTCTCAGTGTTTTATTACTTTTTCTAAAGCATCAATTGTCCCCATCAATAACCAGATAATTTCATTATCCTTGTAATGACCCTGTATTTCTCAAAGAACTGATACATTGCGTCCACTAGTGCATTTCCTTCCATTATTATACCAACCCCAGTCACCACCAGTAAGCATTTTAACAATGTCACTGCTACCCTTGCCAGGAGCTCCATCTACTGCCATTCATAGGGTCCTCATTGCCAGGATAATGGCAGGTGTTGAAGCTCCGTTTTAGTGTTTGTATTCCCTGGCCACTCCTGGTGTCAACAATTGCCGGTTAGATTACTGAGGAGGCATAATCTGAGGCAGAGATTAGCATGCAGGAGAAATACCTGTGGCAAAAGGAAAAGCAAACATCAGGCAGAGGGAGAAATTGGTCTGCAATGCAGTCTTCAAGGAGGCCTCAAAGGATCCACTGGAAGTATGGAAACTGAGATAGCTTGTCTGGAATTTTCTAAGTTGAGACAAAAAAGTCAGGAAAGACTTTTGTCAGGGACTTTTGCCAAGGTAGTTCTCATCAGTCTAGGTGAGTGACCCTCAAACTTTAGCATATATCAGAATCAGAACCCAGGAGAGCTTAGTAAAACAGATTGTTGGGTCCTACTGCCAGAGTTCCTAATGAGATCTGGAAGGAGGCCAGAGAACTTGCATTTCTAACAAGTTCCCAAGCGATGTTGCTACTTCTGGTCCAGGGATTGTATTTGGGGAATCACTGGTGTAGTCCATTTCCTGGAAGGGGGCCTGTCAGCTGGCAGCACTCCCAACAACTGGGGAGAACAAGATGATCAATCCTGAGAGGAGATCTGGAAAGCAGACCACAACATCTACTGCTAGCATGGACTCTAGAGTCTGTAAGAGGCATAATCCTGCAGATTCCACCACTTACTAGATCTTTGACCTTAGGATGTTATCCAACTTCTCTGAGCTTCGTTTCTAAAATGTCTATAATAACATCTAATGTAGGGAATATTGTGAGAAAAGTTTGCTACTCTTTATTTGTTCCTTAATTAACCCAGTGATTGGCACCACTATCCAACCAGTTGCCCAAGTTAGAATGTTGGGAGTCATCTTGGTCTTACCTCTTCGCGTCATCTAATCAGTGCAGTAAAGCTTGACAGCTCTACCATTTAAATGTCTCTGGATCCGTTTCTTTTTAAGGCTATTGACAATGGTCCCAGTCATTCTTCACCTATGAGCTGGCTTATTTGCCACCATTCTTTTCTTCCATTTTATTCCATAAAAGCGTCCAGATTTTCCTATTAACTTGATCAAGTACTCACATGCTCATCAGTCTTTAATGGCTCCCTACTGTTCTTAGGATAGAATGTCATCATTCCAACTTGGTTCTGCCCTTTAGAAGACCTCTGCTACCTTTCCATCCTCACATATCACCACTCATGCCTGCATAATTTACTCTGTATTCATATTTAACTATTTGTACTTTTTTCAAAGTTTTTTTTCTTTTTTTTTCTTACCCTCAGACTCTGCATTATAATATGCACTCTTTATGGAATCCTCTTCCCTTATTTTCTATGACACCTTTTCCAGACTTTGAAATATCCTTCAGGTCTCACTTCTGTAAACATTTCGTGACTCATCAAGGCTGGTTAAGTGTCCCTATTATGTGCCACCTTGACTTCTTATGTTTTTCTTAATTTTGCTGCAGTTAACTACCTCTTTATTTTTTTGTTCCTTAATCTCCACCTTCCACAAGGTGGAGATGGCTTTGAAACCACTATCATAACCCCAGTGCCAGGTAAAGCACTAGGTACATAGCAGAGGTTCCCATTCCAAATTTTGGAAGGCTAAATCAGTAAACTGCATGCTTGACACATGAAAAGTATTAAATAAATAACAGTTATTATTTCAATTGGAGCTGAACATTTTAAAAAGTTCAGGTGAGTTAGGAGAAGGTTTGAAATGGAACATGCAACTGGTTATTTCTAAGTGGGGAAGTTCGTAATTGAGACAGTATCCATCATAGTTATTTTCCCTACCAAAAATTCAAATGATTTGAAAACTTTAATCTTTTTTTTTTTTTTTTTTTTTTTTTAGAGACAGAGTCTCGCTCTGTCGCCCAGGCTGGAGTGCCGTGGTGCGATCTCCACTCACTGCAAGCTCCGCCTCCCAGGTTCACGCCATTCTCCTGCCTCAACCTCCCCAGTAGCTGGGACTACAGGCGCCTGCCACCGCACCCGGCTAATTTTTGTATTTTTAGTAGAGATGGGGTTTCACTGTGTTAGCCAGGATGGTCTCGATCTCCTGACCTTGTGATCTGCCCGTCTCAGCCTCCCAAAGTGCTGGGATTACATGCGTGAGCCACCGCGCCTGGCCAAACTTTAATCTTTTTAAACAAATCTTTTTGTATCCTGATTTCATTAATAAAGATATTAATAACGTAAAACATTAAAGTTTTATAATCTACCATGGAAATGAAAGCCATAAATAATACTGAAGGAACATAGTAATCTGGCTATAACTATGGTTAATTTACTTTTCAATTATTATTTAGTTATACTTTGTGATTGATTCAACTTATCAGTATTGATATAACACTTTGCAACCACTTACATGTTTAATAAACTCAGCAATTCTGTGATAGAGAAATAAGCCTAATATTTTTGCAACTGAAGAAATAGAAATAGTTATATAGGAATATCTCAAAGGAATTAAGGAGGCAGAAATCAAGGTCCAGGTTTTTAAGCACAGGAATCACATACAGTATCTCCATCTACTTTCCGTGAGAAAAAGAAATCTTTACCAGAATCTGTTGGAAATAAGCAAACAGGATTATTGTGAGTGAAGATATCAATAAGGGAAATTAGAAGTTAATATAGCATAACATTATAGAGTAGATAAGTTTCTATTTTGGTACACAGGAGCCCCTTTACTGTTTATCCATTAAACATAGTTGCTATATTATCTGTCCACTTAATCACTCACGCAGAACAGTTCGACTCTTTTGCTTCCTATCAACTGTCAAAAATCTTATGAGAAAATTTCTGATATAGCACTTTCCCCTCAGGTGTATGGAGACTCTGTAGTGTGTCAAATTTGTTAGGTGGAACTACATTTCCCAGAATTCCTTTTCCCTATATTTTTCTGGTTACAGTGGGCCCCAGAGAGATTTTTCTGTGAGATTTGAAGGAAAAAAGTGAAATGGTAGCTATTCTGTAGTTCATATATATCACTGATCTGCTGGTGCCCCATCACAGTGTTGGTTGGCATGAGGAAGTGGCTGGGCCTGCAACTACTCCAACTGTTCCTGTATCTTCCTTCTGCCTCTCTGACTCCTGAGGCAGGTATGTGTATCGAGCTTCCTGATAAAGGGCTCTGACTTCTGTGGGACACACACACTACCAATCAGAGGCAAAGAGAATTGGCTTGTGTATTATTCCATTCTCACGTATTATTCCATTCTCATGCTGCTATAAAGAACTGCCAGAGACTGTGTAATTTATAAAGGAAAGAAGTTTAATTGATCAGCATAGCTGGGAAGGACTCAGGAAACTTACAGTCATGGCAGAAGAAGAAGTAAACACATCCTTCTTCACATGGTGACAGGAGAGAAAAGTGCTAGGCGAAAGGGAAAATGCCCCTTGTAAAACCATCAGATCTTGTGATAATTCACTCACTATCACGAGAATATCATGGGGGAAACTGCCCCCAGAATTCAATTTTCTCCACCTGATCTCACTATTGACATGTGGGGATTATTACAATTCAAGGTGATATTTGGGTGGGAACAGAGAGCCAAACCAATGTGAAACTCATCCTCATGATTTCCAGCTCGTTCTTAAGGGTTCCAACTTGTCCTTGTTTTTCCTCTTTGTGTCTACCTTCCCTGTGACTCTGCCTGCCCTGTGGACCTAAGAGTCCATCATCAAATGTGAGGAATAAAGCCTCACAGAGACAGTTTAACCAACTCTAGCTCTCACATTTGCATGAGATCAAATTCCTGTAACAAATCTCTATGTATCTACAGTACCTTTCTCTCTCTTTCAGTGATTTTGTTTATCTTATTATATCTTGACTGAAACAGAATTGGCACTGAAAAGGGAGTGGGTCCTGAGGAATAAAACATTAAGAATGAATTCTTTATATTGATTCTAGGTTTCTTGGAATTAGTTCTCTGATGGGATTAAATTTAAGGGCATTAATGATTCTGTATTCAATGGTAGAGAGAACAGTAATAATCCAAGCCATGCATTAACAACAAAGTACCTCAACTGAGGTCAAGATATAAAGCTGTATCAGGCCTAAAATATTGCTATAGATTCACTAATCAGAGATTCTGAATATATTTATGCAGAGGGTCTAAGAATGACTCATATTTTTTGATAGGTTAACTGAAATGTGAATCCAAAGTAACCTATGCCAAATAAGTTAAAATGTCAAAACTTTCTTGGAATACTGTAGAGGAAGACATTCAAAGGCCTAGAGTGATTAGAATGTTCATGTGGATTTCTCATCTAAGACCTGCTTACGCACCAAAGAAGAATTTAGAGGACATATGTATTAGTCAGGGTTCTCTAGAGGGACAGAACTAATAGGATAGATGTATATATGAAAGGGGTTTATTAAAGAGTATTGACTCACATGATCACAAAGTGAAGTCTCACAATAGGTCACCTGCAAGCTGAGGAGCAGGGAAGCCAGTTGAGTTCCCAAAACCTCAAAAGTAGGGAAGTCAACAGTGCAGCCTTCAGTCAGTGGCTAAAGGCCCGACAGCCCCTGACATACCACTGGTGTAAGTCCAAGAGTCCAAAAGCTAAAGAACTTGGCGTCTGATGTTTTAGGGTAGGAAGCATCCATCATGGGAGAAAGATGAAGGCTGAAGATTCAGTAAGTTAGCTCCTTCCACCTTCTTCTGCCTGTTTTATTCTATGTTTTATTCTAGCCGCACTGATTACATTGTGCCCACCCAGACTGAAGGTGGGCCTGCTTCTCCCAGTCCGTTGACTCAAATGTTAATCTCCTTTGACAACACCCTCACAGACACACCCAGAAACAATATTTTGCATCCTTCAATCCAATCAAGTTAACACTCAATATTAACTATCACAATATGTTTTTATCAAGTTCTGGGAAATAAATTTGTGGGGGAATCCCCAACATCCTTGAAGATTTTGTGATAGCTCTTTTCAAAGATCAAAATTTCAATCAGAGCTGTTGCCATGAAACTGGGATCCTGAAATGCAGTGGGGATGATGGAAATCCAGGCACTAAATGGCAGCACTTAATCTCCAAAAACATGGCATAATTACTGTACTGGACATTGGAGTCTGTTAGCAATCAGAATAGTCTGAATCATAGAGATCTTTGGTGTAGGCAAGTTTGTCACAGTGTCCCTAAAACTAGAAAAAAAAAAAAAAAGTATCATCTACTAAAGTCTTACTTGATCTTTACAAGTGGAAAATTTCTGGATTTAGTGGACAGAAGACTGAAATGAATCAACAAGATATAGTCACAATCCCTCCATAATTTTTAACCCTGAGCAAATTCACACACCGAGAGCCCTTTGAATGAAGGGTAGGCCTGGTCCCCATGAGAAAAGACCCTTCTACATTGCCAAAAATGTACAGTTACTCTATTTTATGGGTGATATTATATTTTTGTACCTGATAAGCTGAAAATAGCAACTATTCAGACAAGTTGGTAAGACACTTCAGAGGGTGGGGAAACATCTCATAAAATGCAAGTGATTACTACCTTGGTGAAATTTCTAAAGCTGTAATGGCTTTGGGCATGGCAAGTTATACTTTCCAAGGTGAGGGAAATGTTGTTGCATCTGGCTTCCAAGAAAGTTACACATTACCTAGTGAACCACTTTGGATTTTGAAGCAAAATATATCTCATTTGGGCATTGTATTAGTCAGGATTCTCTAGAGGGACAACACTAATGGAATAGATACATATGTAGAAGGGAGTTTATTAAATGCTAACTCACATGATCACAAGGTCCCACAGTTGGCTGTCTGCAGGCTGAGAAGCAAGGAGAACCAGTTCAAGTTCCAAAACTGAGGAGCTTGGAGTCCAATGTTTGAGGACAGGAAGTATCCAGCACAGGAGAAAGATGTAGGCTAAGAGGCTAGATGAGTCTCTCTTTTCACATTTTTCTGCCTGTTTATATCCTAGCCACTGATTAGATTGTTCCCACCCAGATTAAGGGTGGGTCTGCCTTTCCCAGCCCCCTGACTCCAATGTTAATCTTCTTTGGCAACACCCTCAGACACACCCAGGATCAATACTTTGTATTCTTCAATCTAATCAAGTTGACTCTCAGTATTAACCATCACAGATGTGCTACTCTAACCTTTTTTTTTTTTTTTTTTGTAATCCAAAAAACTTCCAGAACAAGAGAAGGCTATACAACAGGTCTAGACTGTCAGAAAGCTTCTCTGCTACTTGGACCATATAATCTAGTAGATCCAGTGGTGCCTGAAGTGTTAGTGGTGAATAGCAATGCTACTTACATATTATGGCAGAACTCTGTCACAGCACATACCCTTAGAATTTTGGAACAAAGCCCCAGCTACTCAGGAGACTGAGGAAGGAGGATTGCCTAATTGCTCGGGAGTTTGAGGATACAGTGAATTATAATCACACCACTGCTTTCTGCCTGGGCAACAGAGCAAGCCCCTGTCTTTAAAAAAGAAAGAGAGAGAGAGGAAAGCAGGAAGGAAGGAAGGCAGAAAGGAAAGGAGGAAGGAAGGAAGAGGGAGAGAGAGAGAGAAGGAGAGAGAAAGAAAATAAAAGAAAGAAAGAAAAGAAAGAAGGAAAAAAGAAAAAGAAAAAAAGAAAGAAAAAAAGAAAGAAAGAGAAAGAAAGAGAGAAAGAAGGAAGTAACAGCTTTTGATTTGCTACAGATCTGTAGTGGAGACTGACACTGACCACTTGACCGTGGACCATCAAGTTACCAAGTGTTTTGAACTGCCTATCATGAGCTGCATGTGATACCTGGACTGCCAAACCATAAAATTGGATGCGCACAACTACACTCCATCATCAAATGGAAATATTATATACAGTATAGTGTTTAAACAAGTCCAGAATGCAAAAGTAAGTTGCATGAGAAAGTGGCCCAGATGTTCATTGTTACCATTTCTGTTGCATTACTTTCTCTTTCTCAACATACAACTATGGACTCATAGGGAGTTGTGCATGACTAGTTGACTGAGGAAGGAAAGTCTTGTGCTTGTTTTACAGATGATTCTGCATGATGTGTGGGCACTACCCAAAAGAGGAGGGCTATAGCACCACAGTTCTACTCTGGGATAATGCTGAAGAACTGTAGTGGAAGGAATCCTCCCAGTGGGTAGAACTTCAAGCAGTGCCTCTGGTTTTCATTCTGCCTAATGAAGGGTTGGCATGATACGTGAGTATATACATTTTTTTTTTTTTCTTGAGAAGGGTCTCATCTTGTTGCCCAGGCTGGAGTGCAGTGGCATGGTCATGGCTGATTGCAGCTCTGACTTGCTGTGCTCAAGCGATCCTCCCACCTTAGCCTCCCAAGTAACTGGGACTATACATGCGTGACACCATACCTGGCTAATTTTTATATTTTTTGTAGACATGGAGTTTCACCATATTGCTCAGGCTGGTCTCAAACTCCTTGACTCACACAATCCACCTGCCTGGGACTCCCAAAGTGTTGGGACTACAGGTGTGAGCCACTGTGCTCAGCCAAGTCTATACTAATTTATATGCTATGGCTAATGGTTTGACTGGTTTGTCAGGGACTTCAAAGGAACAGGATTAGAAAATTGCTTGTTAGGAGACCTTTCCAAACAGGCAGAGAAGTTGAAGATTTATGTTCCATGTGAGTTTGCATCAAAGGATGACCTCAGCAGAGAAGGATTTTTATAACCAGATGGATAGTAGAACCCATTCTGTGGACAAAGTTAGCCTTCTTTTTCAGTCACTGCTGTCATTGCTCGGCTGGCTCATGAACAAATGACTGTGATAACAGAGATAAAGGTTATATGTAGACCCAGCATTATGAACTTCCTCTCACCAAGGCTTATCTGACTATACTCACTGTTGAGTACTCAGTTGTAGCAGACAACAGCTGCAGAGGACAACAAGGAGCTATTGGAGCTCCTGATATGGCACTATTCCCATGGGAAACCAACCAGCTACTTCATGTTGAGTTATTTATGATAGGCCACTTCCATCGTGAAGGAGGCAGCACTTATTTCTCACAAAATAAACACTTTAGATACGAATTTGCCTCCCCTAATGCTACTGCCAAAACTATCAACCATGGACTTCAAAGTGCCTTAGCTATCCTAATGGTATTTCATACAGCATCACTTCTGACCAAGGAATTCATTTCACAGTGAATCAAGTGTGACATTGGGCCCATGCTCATGAAATTCACTGGTCTTAACATGTCCTCATCATC
The DNA here is from genome assembly GCF_001698545.2 of Rhinopithecus bieti. Taxonomy (NCBI): domain Eukaryota; kingdom Metazoa; phylum Chordata; class Mammalia; order Primates; family Cercopithecidae; genus Rhinopithecus; species Rhinopithecus bieti. The sequence continues at coordinate 2,197,765 of NW_016811527.1, read as the reverse complement.
TTGGAGCAGCTGGCTTAAGTAAAGACTGGTGCTAGGCCAGTGGCAGCATGTAGGGAACTAGTGCAGTATCCTCTCAGATGTGGTATATACCTGAAAACAGCATCCAATGCTGCTGGATTGGATATAGCCAGGATTCGTGGATAGAAAGGAGAGTGACTCATTTTACTACTACCTTAAGTGATCTACTAGCAACATTTCTGTTTCTCATTTCCATGACGTTACACTCTCCTGGGGATACAACAATTATTCCAGTCAACTGGTAATTAAAACTGCTGCCTGGATACTTTGGTTTCCTTATGCCACTGAATCAACAGACAAAGCAAATGATTATTCTATTGGCTAATTTGTTTGATCCTGACTATCAAGGGGAAATAGATTGCTACTACACAATAGTCTAGTGTGAGATGCAAAGAAAACAGCCTTAGTGAGACTGCATAAGCAACTTGAGCTTCTAAATCTTGTAAGGTCAAATCCCTGTAACAAAACTATCTGTCTATCTATCTATCTATCTATCTATCTATCTATCTATCTATTATCTATCTATCTATCTATCTATCTATCTATCTATCTATCAATCATCTATCATCACATCATGGTCTTGCTTCTCTGATTGGATGCTGATAGAGAGTGTAAATGTAGGCCAAGCATGGTGGTTCATGCCTGTAATCCCAGCACTTTGGGAGGCCAAGGCGGGAGGATCACTTGAGGTCAGGAGTTCGAGACCAGCCTGGCTAACATGGTGAAACCCTATCTCTATTAAAAATATAAAAATTAACCAGGTGTGGTGATGGGCACTTTTAATCTACTTAGGAGGCTGAGACAGGAGAACAGCTTGATCACTTGAACTCAGGAGATGGAGGTTGCAGTGAGCTAAGATCATGCCATTGTACTGCAGCCTGAGTGACAGAGCGAGATTCTGTCTGAAAATAAAGAAAAAAAGGAGTGTAAATGTAAATGACTACAAAGAAATTGAAGTTGTACTTTCTAATAAGGATCAAATTCTTAAGCCACTGGACAAGGTGAGAAGTGATTTTGGAAGAAGGCTTTTGGACAAACTACAACTAAGGTCAGATTACCACTAGGATCAGAAAAGATGTTTTTCAGGAGGATCTAGCATATGTTTTCCAATGACACAATGTACATTAACCTAAATAGACCTGCGATTTTATTTGTTAAATAGGCACTGTAGCTTGGGTGACTCTAATTAGCCTAATAGCATCAAGTCTTAGGAAAATGTCCCCTGTGTCTCAAACAAATGGCTGCAGTAGGATCTCTAGGACAGTATTTTATATTGAGGATTGCCCACGTGAAGTTATTTATCAAAATAACCAGAAAAGGTGACCATTCAACAGAAGGGTTGAAATCTAAATGAAATTTTCTTGGGAATGTTTCTCTCTGTTAATATGTTTTGTACTGTACCTTGCACTAGGAAAAGTTAAGAGGCAGTAGACCAAATTTTTGTAATTGTAAATAACAATAAGGGTGTGACCTACTTTATGATATCATGTAATTAATGGGATAAGGTTTATGGTACTTCTCAAAATCTTTCTAATGTAACAAGTATTCACTCACATTTTTCAGTGTCGGTAAATAATGAGTTATCCTAGCAAAGGTCATTTGACTGTTTGTACCTTGTAAGGATGTTTAACATGCCTTATGATCCCTGTTTCAGGACTGTATCTTATCACGATAAATAAATGAGGACACCTAACTGTATCTCAGCTTCATAGTCACTTCACAAATGTCCTAATTTTATCCCAGAATTCATGAAAACAACTTATTTTTGTCATTTAATGTATTAATGTTCAAATTTCAGATACCTCATATTGTGGGTTTCTAGGGCGTTTCTGTTCTCAAGCCAGGAGCTGAGTTACATGAGCTAAGTTCTACATCTCTTCAATAACAAGCTCTTTTAATCATTTCAATCAATCATAGTCTAAGTATGATTAAAATCACTTAATGAATTTCCAGTTATGTGCCAGTGCTCCAGGAAACATGTAGATTCAGTAACATTGAACCTTAGGATCACAAAATAAAATAAATACATTTAACTCCCTTTTCCTCACTCGCTTCCTGATTCAACCAAATTGTCAATGCACAATAGCACGTGGAAGATTCATTTAACAAGTATTCTTTGTTAAAGGATGCCAGAATGGCCTCCTTCCTGGAGGAATTTCAAACTCTAGAGCTGTGTATCCCACAAGGCTTACAGTATTATTTTGCAAACTTCCTTACCATATTTCTTTGAATATAATATCCCCAGGTATTTTCCTTTCCACTTCAATTTTGAGGAACAAATATATTTTTTATTTGGTTGGTTGGTTTTTACTCCAAGTTATTTTCACAGCAGTGTGCTGGTTTTGTTATTGACAAAAGTAGTTGCTGCTCTGAAAGAGGCATGAAAGACCCCATTTGCTGAAAGAGAAAGCAAGTGTGTGTATAGACTTAGTAATGATGCTTGAGTGATTTGATATGGAGAAAATTTAGCTGTAAATTGCTATGGCTGTAGTCCCTGGGGCAGTTATAATCCATTGATCTAACTTTTATCTTCTGTGGACCATCTTCTATCCCCATTTCTATTTTAGGAATTAAACATTCACTTATGAGGCCACAGAAATTAAGCCCCATGTAAACACAAAGTGGGGGAGGATCGTGGTTCATAAAGTGATTTCTGTTCTGAAGATGTCCCTCATTTTAGAGATTTCAGAAATGATTACAGGAAAATTCTAAGCATTTGGTTCGTCTTGGCAGTTTAAGGATCCAGAGGGTAACTTTCTCAGCATGAAGAATCTGAAATATACTTTGAAATAAAATCATTAGAAACATTGTTTTCTAATATATTTCACAGCTTATCCATGCTGAGCCATGTAAAAAGAGAGAGAAAATACAACAAAATGTGTTTTGTTCCTGACCGTATTGGTAATTAAAATATTATGAGGACCAGTGAACACCTTGAGAGTGAGTTGCATGCTCTAATGTGGTCTAGCACATTATTGATCAGCCAGTTGCTGCTGCATTTATTTAAGCTACTAATTGGAATTGCAACTATTGCCAAATAAAATATATATACCTTGGTGACTTAATAGACAAAATCAACATGTTAAAAGAGATAAGAGGGAGTATTAGAGAAATAGTTTTGTCTTGTCTTTTCTAATCAGTGGAATATGAATGCAATATAGCCTGACAAATGAGTGAAGAGAAGATGATATTGATGTAAAAGAAATAAGATATTTCTGTCTTATTGAAATCCATTTGTTTGTTTGTGATCTCAGTGTTCTTCTGGGAATTTACCAAATCATAAGATATTTCTGATGGATAAAAATGTTCTTTTTTGCTCTATTATAAATTAAAAGAATTCTTGACTCTGAACTGACACAGTTCACTTATTTAATAAGTGAATTGTTGAATGGTAAAATTCCTCTTTCGTGGCCATAAATAATAGAGGCTGTTTAGTGTGGTCCTTCAGAACATAAGCCTTGATGACAAACACAACTAACCATGAACCTCAATTCTGCAGCTTACTGTGTGATTTGGGGCACATTTCTTAGTTTCTCAAAATCTTAGTTTCTTTATCTAGCAAATGGGCTAAAACCACAACCTCTATTCATAAAGCTACATGCAAATAAAATGAGGCAATACATAAAAAATGCATAGCACAGTGTCTGGCACATAATAAAAGCTCAGTAAATGTTTGCTATTTTTAAAGCTGCAAGCTTGTATAATCTTGCAATATTCATAGTATGCTTATAGAATTTAGATCCTTAATACATTCGTCTTTAAATGGAGCAAGGTGTGGTATGACTACATAAAGACACTTCACATAGGGTAACCTGAGTTTGTTGTTCAACGAGGTCCAAATGACATGAACAAGGCTTTCCAGAAGTAACCATAAAGATAATGAGCAGGCCGGGCATGGTGGCTCACGCCTGTAATCCAGCACTTTGGGAGGCCAAGGTGGGTGGATTGCCTGAGGTCAGGAGTTTGCGACCAGTCTGGCCAACATAGCGAAACTCTGTGTCTACTAAAAATACAAAACAATTAGCCAGTCATGGTGGTGTGCGACTATAATCCCAGCTACTTGGGAGGCTGAGGCAGGGGAATTTCTTGAACCAGGGAGTTGGAGGTTGCAGTGAGCCAAGATCGCCCCACTGCACTCCAGCCTGGGCGACAGAGCAACACTTCATCTCAAAATAAATAAATAAATAAATAAATAAATAAATAAATAAATAAATAAAAAAGAGATGAGCAGACAATCTAACAGCCTGCAACCGAGTAAGGGTAGTGGAGATTTGTCTACACAGGAATTCCTCTTTTTAGCAGGAAAGGAGTTACAAAGGCTAGAATAAAGCAAGGGTAAAAGACATATACAGATTCTTCAAGGGCATATCACAAGGAGGGATGCTACAGCGGTTTATATATAATTAAATCAGAATTAAAAACCCTGGAAGGAGAGTCATCAAGTAATAGTTGAGGAATGAAAGCAAACACTGGAAAGGGGCCAAATGGCTAGCTGAAGGACCACATTGGCTGATCCATACCAAGGACTAAGAGACAAATTGAAGGTAAACCCTTTTTTTCATTCACCTACTATGTGCCAGGAGCCACACTAGTTAGGAGAATGAAACAGTATATTCACAGAAAGGGAGCATGTATTTGGACTCTGCAGTATTTCCTAGTTTCTATTTGCTTATTCATTTATTCAACAAATATGTATTCACTACTTACTTTGTTCCAGGCTATGTTCTAAACATGGGATATGCTGTATTAAGCAGATGAAAGTCTCTACCCTCATGGAGCTTAGATTCTAGTGAAAGAAAGACACACATAAATAAATAAATAAATACATAAATACATAAATAAATATGTTGAAAGTTAGATGACAATAACAACTAAGCAAGAAGGGGAATAGGACGTGTTGTGGGAGATGCACTTTTATTTTGGCCTCACTGAAAAGTGATCCTTGAGTAAAAACCTGAAGGAGATGAGGCAGTACACCAAGTGGACATCTGAAAGAGTGGCATTCCCAGGTGATGTTAATGCTGCTTGAGTGCCAGCAGGCTTGTCATGAGACTCACCATGTCAGGATCTGATACACCTCCAGCAGAGGCAGAGGCTGTGGAAGAACCAGTCTAGGCTGCATGAAGAGGCTGGTGTTCACCAAAGTATCTCCAGCCAGCGGTAGCCACACTGAGATGGAGATAGTCAAGAAGTACCAGGCCCTGACCAAGCAAGAGAGACCAAATTATAAACTGTGCAATCAGAAACCTGATTCACAAGATGTCAGCAGGGCCAGTATCCCTAAGCCCAGTATATCCCACTTGGGACCTGCATGCAATTAGTAAGTCTTATCTCCCCTGGCAATCCACAAGGACATAAAAGCTGCAAAACTCCTCTTCTTCCTCCAACTACAACCACTTACCCAGACAACATTTCAGAGAAAGAAGCAAGGGGAGGAATCTAAATAAACCACTGAATATTTTTGCCAAGAAAAGCTGGACCCTACCTGAAAGTTGTATTATACTAAATTATATAATTTATAGTATGTAAATTATGTATAAAGTTTATAATTAATATTTCATTTATTTTTTTCATCTCTCCCCTCCTCTGTACCAGTGGGTGTGGCCCCAGAGGAAGACATTTGAATTGCACTGTCAGTAAAACTTGTGACTCTAATGCATTTATATGATCAAAGGGAAAATAGAAGGATATGTTAGCTGCTACACCATAAAAAAGACTTGTGCTTTCTTTTAGCTATCTGTAAATTTATTCTGATTATCCTTGTTTTCTTCTCCATTAGACGAATGATTCATCTTTTCATTTTTTTATTTAATTGTTTTTTATATTCTTGCTCAAAATAATTTTCGAAATAAGATGTTCTAGCAGCGGTGTAAATAAAATCTATTTTACTTGTCCAGTACTTTCCACTATTTTCCGGAGAACTCACCTTTCCCCCTTCCAAAGATGTGATTCTAATGAGAGCTTCCATGATGATGATGCACATAATAATTTAAAAATACTATTCACTATTTAATTGTGCATTTCATATGTACCTGATCCTATGCTAATCACTTCATGTACATTAATTCATTTAATATTCACAAGATCGCTCTAAGTTGGGAAGTAGTATTTCTTCCATGTTACAGATGAGGAAAGGGAGACCCAGAAAAATTAAGTAGCTTTTCCAGTATCACAAAGCCAGTAAATGGTGGGCCCTGAACATGTTCTTATATTACTTTTGCTTCCTAGTGACAGTGCTTATTCTATGGTGGTTACCAGAACCAAATGGGTCCAATGATATTACTTGTTGTGAAAACCTCAATTGACTCTTCTGATGGGGAGCACAAGACCCAAGCTAGTAATTTGCTTTTCCAAATTGGAGTTGAGGAAGAAGAATCAGTAGAAGCAGGAGGTGGAGGGGGAAGATGAGAAGTTGTAAGTTTAGAGTTTCAGATGCTGCTAGCAGCTGTGTTTTCCATCAAATAGAAGAAGTTAAACTAAGAGAATGAAGTCAAGTTGGCAATTTAAAGTGTAGGCAGTTTCTGTTGTTCTAAATTTCCACTGTCCCTGAGGTCTAGCAGCATTTCTGCTTTTGCATCATGTAGTTCAAGTCGGGTGTTGTCATTTGCCTCCCAATGTCCTGAAAGAATACAAATGGAAAAAAGAAGTTAAATGTTAATAGTCTAGTCTTTGATACAGTAGTGACTTTGAGGTGATCCAGTGGCTTTAGTTTCAATTTTATAACTTTTAACATTGAGGTACACATTCATGTATTTATTATTTCTAGTAATGCTGATATTTATTTGTTTAATACTTGGTCAAAATATCAGTAAATTATTTTTTGGAATCACAGAATTTGAAGGGACTTGGAGATGGCATCTCTGTCCACCCCAATCTGCAAGAAATAACTCATCCTTCAAGGTCTGAATCAAACAACACTTCCATTGAGATAACTGTTTCTATATTCCAGAAATAATTAATCACTTATTTTTCTTATCTTGAAAATATTTTTTGTATAATGTTCATATAATACATATTGTGTAATACTGATGTTTTGATAGGTATATAAAATGTATGCTGTGGCTTTTTGGCTTTGTATTTTGACATTTAGCACATACCTAGCATTCCCTAGATATATGTGATGCAGTTATCAAACAAATTAAACAACCATGAAATTCAGTTTAGAATAAAGAAACATAAAAATGAGAGGTACAAAGAACCTTAGAAATCATCTAATACAAACTTCTTAGTGCATACATTTGTATACTAAGGCCTACAGTGTTGAAGTGTTTGTTTTGCTTTTTTCCCCAAACTCACATAACTTATTAGTAGCAAAATTGGAATTAAAACGTAGATCTATACTCAGCTATGCTAAGTTGTAACTTCAAGAAGATATTTTCTCAAATTAAACCTTGTGTGATGAATTCCTGCTCTGAGAGGAGAATGGAGAATTCATGAGCCCAAGAAAGGTGGCCTTCCTCATCCTCCATAAAGATGTACAGAATGGAGAACCATTCTCTTTGTCAATGTCTTATTTAATGAGAACTACTTTGGCCTTGTAACTCTGAAGGTTGAATGTTATTCTGTGCTTGTGTCATCTAATGACATACTCTCTATTTTATGTTAGAAATATTTAAATTAGCATACAAAAAACTTCCCTGGGTCTGAGATGTTTAAAAGTTAGACACTTTAATGGCAGTTATAGGTCTCTTTGAGGAGGCTTCTTGGTGAGACTCTGTATTTTATTTTAGAGCACTGCATAATTTTCTTTTTAATTAGGCAGAACTATAGCTAGGATTCTGTTTTATTTCCACATGTGCTATATAGGAACCATGCAATGTTGGTGTTCAACTTTTGTAATAATGATGGGTCCTGAGGAAAATACCATTGGAACTGAGTAGGAGCTCCGATAACAAGAGGTCAATCATGTCTTGGACCAGGTGGGGACTGTCAAATGTTAATTCCTCAGAGATTTATGTCCTCAATGTATCGAGAGCCTTTAAGGGGGAACTAAAATGTGTTTCTCAGGAGCAACTCCTCTGAATTGGGAGTAATATGTCTCTTGATCACAGACTGAGTTATTGGTGGAATGTGGGGGCAGATCACAGAGGAAGTGGGAAAAGAGCAATTTGAGAGTGGATTATGAATGAGATGACAATGTTTGGAAAGGTTTCACCTGTATGAACTTTCATGAAAATTTACTCTTTTGAATAGGAGTTGAGGCACGAATCATCTCTGCTAATGCTGCTGGTGTGAATCACAAGGTTCCATCTTAAATTCTATAAACTAGATGGGACTGTTGGAAACCTCATGGAGACTACAGAAACTATAGGAAGCTAGTGTAGGTTCTGCAACCAGTGATGCTGTACTGGCATCAATTTAGCTGCAGAGGTTGGGACAGATGGACATTTGCTTGTCCCTCTGTGTTGTCTGTGACTTCAAAGACAGTCAGTCAGGAGAGAACTGACTCTCTACATTTATACTAGAGCAAGTCATCAAACCTAATTTTTATTACAGGATTTCCTTTCTCTTTTTTCATATTTGTTGCTACACTGTATCAACATACTAAAATATTTTTGCTCATATATTAGCAACGTATTTCAAGTACAACTCTTAAATATTTACAGAACACAGACATTTTATTTTTCTGTACATAGTTATTAGACATTTTTTCTTGGTATGTATTTAAATAATATTATTTAGAAAATGATGAGACCTAAACTTATGCTACTGTTCTTCAAGGAGAGAGATTAAAACTCATATTCCAACTATGTTTGAGAAGACTGACATATTTTATGTTTCTTAATTATCTTTAAAGTTCCCAATTGCATTACTGTTGAAAAGACTCAATTTACTACGTGCCAATGAAAGAATAAAAGAACCTCCCAGACAACTGCTATTTCAGATGAGAAAGTATTTCATTCCTTTGTGCTGTCAGAATATAAAACTTTCATGTGAAGGGCATTTTTAACCTTCTTTTGTTCTATTCAAAGTCATGGCATTGTTTGGGTCAAGACTGACATTCAACACAAGTATAAAATATTAAATTAATAAAATTTTCCAGTATATAGATTTTCTGTTATTTATTAATTGGTAATGCCTTACGTCTTTGTCTTTCAAAAATATTTTATGATGTATGAAAGCAGTCGCAAAATGAGCTTGACAAAATTGATCAATCTTTTGAGGTTTTACTAGGCTACTGAGATTTTAACCCTTCTCCAAATTTCCTGTTCTTTCATCAAAGGGTCACTTCATTGAAAATCTTATTTTATACCCTCTCTGACCCTTTTCACTATGTGCCTTTTGAAACTACTAGGGAGAGTTTGATGAATCAATAATAGCCTGTAGGAATGGCTGCTGAATTGTTTGTTCATCTGAAATGGCTCAGTAGCAGAAAGCCTATTCCCTTCTAAATTTACATTTGGGCAGTTTGCAATCTGAAAATTACATTAACTATAACCCATTTGCATATTTCATTATGCAATTTTTTACAGCTGGTTTTGTTATAATTTCTTTTATTGTTTTTGGATGGTCGTACAGAGACATGCTTTAATCATAAGTCTAGGTTCATGGCACACTGTCATTATTAGTTCTCATTCCATTTTATTTTTGCTAATTATTATTTTCATCAATGATCACTAGTTCCATTCTTCTCCGATCCCCCTCTCACCAGAGACTCACACTATTTTGCTTAAGATATGTCCATTTGTATGTTCTATCCTTGCTAAATATTGTTTGGAATCTTTAAAAAATGATGTAAATGGTATTATAGTATAAACTATAGTTATATTTCTATTTCTTACACTTTTTTAAACCCCCCAAATATATTAACATTTATCCATGATTTTTAATGCACACCAAATTCATTGCTTCTAACTGTTGCATTGTACTTCATAGTGTGTGTCCACCGTATTTAATTATCCATTCTTCCAGTAATGGACAGCCAGTTTGCCTCATGTCTACATTAACCATGCTATGACTGAGGCTCCAATGTTGGAGTGGGGGTAGGGGAGAACTGTGAGTAGAAGTACCCAGGAGCTACATGGTCTGCCAGCACCTGTTTTCATGTCCCTCATAGAGATATGGGTTTGAATGCCTCTCTGTTTTGCTTCTACCATCCCTGGTGCTGGCTAGAGCTGCTTTTTTATTTTTATTTTTATTTTTTATTTTACAGTGAGGAAGGGCCCAATAATGTTCTCCTCAGGGATTCTTTTTTTTGCTGTTGCTGTTGTCATCATTAATTTTTCAGAGTGAGAAATTTTATCTCACTTCTACGGCACACCTAGTGTTGGATTTCGATAAAGGTTGCTAGCAACCTGTGTTAATTTTTTGTGTTTTCAGGAACCGAGAATCTACAATTACTTTTAGAAAAGAAATTCTTGTTTATAATATGAAGATGAGCTTAGATATTTGAGAGATACAGACACGAAAACATACTTTCTTTTCTTTTTTTTTGAGACGGAGTCTTGCTCTGTCGCCCGGGCTGGAGTGCAGTGGCCAGATCTCAGCTCACTGCAAGCTCCGCCTCCCGGGTTTACGCCATTCTCCTGCCTCAGCCTCCCGAGTAGCTGGGACTACAGGTGCCCACCACCTCGCCCGGCTAGTTTTTTGTATTTTAGTGGAGACGGCGTTTCACCATGTTAGCCAGGATGGTCTCGATCTCCTGACCTCGTGATCCGCCCGTCTCAGCCTCCCAAAGTGCTGGGATTACAGGCTAGAGCCACCGCGCCCGGCTGAAAACATACTTTCATTGGGCACATCTGACATGCAGAATGTTGAACTGATATCTACTCTACATAAACATTAGGATTATTAACTGCATTAAAATAACCACAAATCTCACAAAGCAGAATTAAGGGCTATACAAATGACCACCGATTTATTTGAAATGATAAGAAAAAAAAGACTCTGGAAAAGATTTCTTAAAATTATTGTAGCAATATATTTTCTGGTCATGTTCTCCCCTTCCAAGCAAATTTTGAACTTTGTGATCTCTTTTTTCTCTTTGATCTCATTCTTTGAAATAACTCCGTTTCCTTGGTGGAGTGAGCAAGATTTGACATACAAATACTCACCTTTCTCTGCTTTGGTGAACTCTGACAAGAACATTAAAATACTACCTAGAATCTTCCATTCTAAAACCAAGAATGAATGAATGAATAAATAAATACAGACCAAAAAACCTCCAATAAACAATAAAATGTCTTCCTTGATCCTGAATCTCACCCAGGTGCTGTTTTATATCCTTCACAGTCAAATTTCTTCCAAGAGACGTCCTCCCTTCTCACTGCAACCTGCCCTCAACATCCCACTGAAAAAAATGTTATCCTAAAGGGCACAATTCAACACTTTCATTTTCAGCTCCACATTTTCTGTTGGTAACAAATGACATATAAACTACTTCCTCCACCTCGAAACTCTCCATTACATGGTCTTGCTCAGGTGTAACTCCCAACTCTGCAAGATATTCTACTGTCTCCTTTGTCTCCTAACACATCCAACCCTGAAATGTTCTTCATCCCTCTGTCCATGGACCCTTATCTTGTCACTCTATTTTCCCTTCCTAAATAATTGCATAACTTCATGTAGCATATATCTATTTGCAGGGATTTAAAAATCTATATATTCACTACAGATATCATTCCTAACTCCAAATATCCAACTATTAATTAGCTCTCACCTTGAGTAGCTCAGAGGTACCTCAGACTAAGCTAGTCCAAGCTGAGCTCATGATCCCTCCAATTCCTCTCTCCCATCCCCATTTTCCCTTCCCCTCCCCTACCCCATTAGTCCTCTTTCAGTTCCTGCAGTGCTCCATGTACAACCATTTATTCAGTCATGCAATATGTAAATGGACAAACTATCCTTTACATTGTTCTTTCCTTTTTCAATCCTGATATAGAATCAATGACCAAGTCTTATCAGTTATATTTCCAAAATATAATTACAATTTGTCCATGTATCCACACTTCCATCCTGGCACTTTTTCAACTCATTCTGCACACAGCAGCCACAGTGAACTTAATAAACCCCAAGTCAAATTTCTAAATGCCTTCAAATGGTACTCATAGTCCATAGGATGCCATTAAACTCCTCACAGATTAGGCCTGCCTATTACATTAATAATTCTGCTTTTTACTCTCTGTTGTCATCAAGTTTAATATCTTTCCGTTCATGTGCATATCCATCTCTCTGCCTGCATTATGATTTTCCCTGTGCCTGGAATGCTCTTCCTACATCACATTCCCCCTCCTCACCAGAATAATCCTTACTGACCCTTTAACACTTGGCTTAAACCTTACCTCCTCCCAGGTTAGATGAGGATTCCTTTTTGAGGAGCTTACATAGAGCCATGTACTTTTCTTTTCATAATGTTATTTAATCTTGTAATTTTTTTTTTTATTAACTCTACATGCTACAAACTGTGCTTCAAGTATGCAAAACCCACAACTCTCTTATTCCCTTGGCATGGTGCCTGGGATCATAGGCACTCGAACATATTTTATGAATGAAAGAATGAATACTTAAAGGAAAAAATTCATCCTTTGGGATTCCTTTATGCACTTGAGAAAGCCTTTCCCAAACTTTTCACTTTGGCTAAGGGCCCCTTTCTTTTATCTTCCTAGCACTGTATCCATATTTCTATGATAAATTTTACTAAGTTAAATTAAAAATATCTGCTTCAGAGTTTGCCACTACTGAACTCTGTCTCAGAACTTGGAACTGAAATTTCGCTGAAATTCCAGCTCTGTGACCATATAACTGATCTTTAATAAACTCTACCTCAATTACCCCTCTATAAAAAAGGATAATAAGTTTTACATTGTGGTTTACTGTTAGGATTAAAGGACAACTCACATAGCAAGTTTTCAATAAATGTTGTTTCTCATTATCACTGTGTGTACTGTTTTGTATATTCTATATTGTTTTTCTGTAAATGATAAGACAAATTGCCTAAGGCAGTAGAGAAGGACAAAGAAAAATGAAATTATCACTTAAATTAATCCATCTATTCTTTTACATAAAATATGTATTTGAGTACCTCTTTCTAAATTCAATTCATCTTCCACACTTCAACCAGAATTATACTGTAAAAATGCAAGTCTCTTTTGCTGCTTCTCTAATAACAATTTTTCGCCAATGATTTCTTATCACATTATAGAAAAAATACAAAAGCTTTATCATCAGGAATGAAATGGTCCATGCTAACCTTTCTAAAATTACCACGCTCATATTTTTTTGTTCCATCTTGTAGCTATTTCTTTTGCTTCTAGCTATATTTGTTTGCGCCTAAAAAAAAAGAACAAAAAAAAAAAAAGAAGAAAAGAGAGAAAATGATGGCCAGTTTTCTTCTCTGAAACACCTGATCTTCACATAATCATACTATGTTTTCATTTTTTTTTTACTTTTTTTCTATTCTCTCCTCACTCCAAAAAAATTATATTACCTCTATTTTAAATTCTCATGGCATCTTGTATAAGCTCATAGCATCTTGTCACATTTTATTATAATTACTTATGAGCTTATTTCTCTACTGATTGTGAGCTCCTTGAGGACAGGGACTTTGTAGACCACAGCAGTTAAAATGCAGGTCTTGAATTTAAATCCTGACTTCATCTCTTCCAAACTGTGTGTTCTTGTGTCAGTTTTTTTTTTTTTTTTTGCTCCTCACTAGAAAATGGAGATAATATTAGTATTTACCTAACGATTAAATAAGTGCCTAAGAGATAAAAAAGAGCTCAATGGATACTAGCTTTTATTAATAGTATTTGTTACGGTTATCTATGGTTGTACAATAAATTATCCTAAAATCTTGTGGCTTACACAAAAAACCGTTTTACTATGCTTCACAATTTTGTAGGTCAGAAATCCAAGCTGAGTTTTCTGGACAATTTCCTACTCCTTGTAGTGCTGACTGGGAGCAGCTGTTCAAGATAGAGTCATTCACATCTGATACATGATCATTCTGCAAAGCCTGATCTCAGATAAACAGCTGACCAAAGTGCATACACGTGGTCTCGTTATCAGATAGTTTCAGAGTAGTCAAACTTCTTATGTGGTAGCTCACTTCCCCTAGGGCAAGACTTTCAAGAAAACCAGGCAGAAGATGCATAACTATATTTGTTTACTTTCTGTTGCTTATAACAGTTCCTGAAATGGCATAATTTATGAAGAAAATAAATTTATTTCTTACAGTTATGGAGGCTGAGAAGTCCAAGGCCCAGGCTGCATCTGGTAAGAGTCTTCTTGCTGGTGAAGTCTCTGTGCAGGGTCAACAGGTAGTGCAGTGTATCACATATCATGGGGGCTGAGCATGCTAACCTGCTCAGCTCAGGTCACTCTTGCTTTTCTTCTTCTTCTTCTTCTTCTTTTTTTTTTTGAGATGAAGTCTCACTCTGTCACCCAGGCTGGAGTGCAGTGGCCCGATCTCAGCTCACTGCAACCTCCGCCTCCTGGCTTCCAGCCATTCTCCTGCCTCAGCCTCCCAAGTAGCTGGGATTACAGGCACCTGCCACCACACCCAGCTAATTTTTGTATTTTTAGTAGAGATGAGGTTTCACCATGTTGGCCAGGCTAGTCTCGAACTCCTGACCCCTCGGGTGATCCACCCTCTATGGCTACCCAAAGTGCTGGGATTACATGCGTCAGCCACCGTGCCTGGCCTCTTGCTTTTCTTTTAAAGCTACTAGTCCCACCCCCATAATAATCATCAATCCATTAACACATTTATCCGTTAATTCATGAATGGATTGATCTACTCATGAGGGCAAGACTCTCATGACCCAATAACCTCTTTAATATCTCTCACCTTTCATTACTGCTGCATTGGAGATTTAATTTCAATGAATTTAAGAGAGGATATTTAAACCATAGCAAGGATCTTTTCTGACCTGGTCTCAAAAAACCTGGATTTTTGGCTTCTTAATGATAGCCATTCTGACTAGTATGAAATGGTATCTCATTGTGGTTTTGATCTGCATTTCTCTGATTAGTGATGATGAGCATTTCTTTATGTTTGTTGGTTTCTTGTATGTTTTCTTCTGAAAAGTGTCTGTTCATGTCCTTTGCCCATTTTTAGTGGCGTTATTTATTTTCCGTTTGTTGATGTAAGTTCCTTATAGATTGTGGATATTAGACCTTTGTCAGTTGCATGCAAATATTTTCTCCCATCCTGTAGGCTGTCTGTTTACTGACAGTTCCTTTTGCTATACAGAAGCTCTTTAGTTTAATTAGATCTCATTTGCCAATTTTTGTTTTTGTTGCCACTGCTTTTGGGGAACTAGCCAAAAATTATTTGCTGAGGCCAATATCAAGAGAGGTATTTCCTAGGTTTTCTTCTAAGATTTTCATAGTTTGAGGTCTTATATTAAAATCTTTAATGATCACTTTGGGAGGCTGAGATGGGTGGTCACGAGGTTAGGAGATCGAGACCATCCTGGCTAACACGGTGAAACCCCATCTCTACTAAAAAATAAAAAAAAAAAAAACTAGCTGAGCGAGGTAGTGGGTGCCTGTAGTCCCAGCTACTCGGGAGGCTGAGGTAGGAGAATGGCATAAACCCGGGAGGTGGAGCTTCCAGTGAGCCGAGGTCGGACCACTGGACTTCAGCCTGGGTGACAGAGCAAGATTCCGTCTCAAAAAAAAAAAAAAAAAAAAAAAAAAATCTTTAATGATGCTGGTGAGGCTGAAGAGAAAAGGGAGCACTTATACACTGGTTGTGAGAATGTAAATTAGTTCAGCCACTCTGGAAAGCAGGTTGGAAAGTTCTCAAAGAACTTAGAGCTACCATTTGACCCAGCAATCCATAACTGGGTATATACCCAAAGGAAAATATTATACCAGAAAGACACACAGACTCATGTGTTCATCACCACACTATTTACAATAGCAAAGACATGGACTCGACCTAGGCACTCATCAGTGGTGGATTGGATACAGAAAATGTCATATATATACACCATTGAATACTACACAACCATAAAAAAGAATAAAATCATGTCCTTTGCAGCAACACGGATAGAGCTGGAGGCCATTATCCTAAGCAAATTAACACAGGAACAAAAAAACAAATACTACATGTTCTCACTTATAAGTGGGAGGTAATCACTGAGCACACATGAACATAAACATGGAAACAATAGACACTGTGGACCACTAGAGGGCTGGGGAGGGAGCAGAGTGTGGATTTAAAACTATTTATTGGGTACTATGCTCATAACACAACCTGCACATGTACCTATATCTAAAATAAAAGTGAAATTTTTTTTAAAAAAATGGGTTTTCATTTCTGCTACATTCAATTGGTTAGAAGCAAATTCTAAGGCTAGACCAATGAACAGGAAGGAAGGGAATTCTTGAGGAAGCCCTGGCCTGGTCATATCATAAAAGCACATGTAGAATAGGCAATACTCTTGTTGTCATTTTCGGAACATACAGTCCAATGCAGTGGTATCAGTGTTCAGCAGAGTGTCAGGCAATCAATCACTATTTGGAGAAGAGGTGAATGAGAGATTATGGGGAAGCAAATAAAAGTAGGTCACAATCGTTGTTTTTTAGGATAGTTTAACTGTGTCCTTACTAGCTGCTAAGAATCAAAGACAATCGCAGTTTGGATCTGTGTGAAACTAAAGAAATAGGCTCTACTTTTCCTTATTTTTTTTCCTCTTCTAAAATAAATCTTAGTGCAATATTTTAAAATTGGAAATGAAACGGAGTTTGCTCCTAAAACTTACATCCAGTGTTCAACGCTGGATGTGTTCAACACACACACACACTCACACACACACATACTCTCCATGTTTTAAAATTTAATTAAGTTTTATATCAGTTATCTTACTATTTTATCACAAAAGATGTAGTCTTTTCTTTTATACAGAAAATTATAGAAAGTTTTATGAAAAGCATTTACTATTTATCTCTTTATAAATACAAACTATAATTTTAAGATAATAGTTAAAATGGTATCACAAAATAATTCACAAGTCCAAAATTATTTTTTTAAATGAATGAAAACAAAAAATCAATTGATATAAAAGTCTCTAATCAA
>NW_016811527.1:2146683-2178930 GCF_001698545.2 Rhinopithecus bieti | reverse complement strand
AAAAAAAAAAAAAAAAAAAAAAAAAAAATCTTTAATGATGCTGGTGAGGCTGAAGAGAAAAGGGAGCACTTATACACTGGTTGTGAGAATGTAAATTAGTTCAGCCACTCTGGAAAGCAGGTTGGAAAGTTCTCAAAGAACTTAGAGCTACCATTTGACCCAGCAATCCATAACTGGGTATATACCCAAAGGAAAATATTATACCAGAAAGACACACAGACTCATGTGTTCATCACCACACTATTTACAATAGCAAAGACATGGACTCGACCTAGGCACTCATCAGTGGTGGATTGGATACAGAAAATGTCATATATATACACCATTGAATACTACACAACCATAAAAAAGAATAAAATCATGTCCTTTGCAGCAACACGGATAGAGCTGGAGGCCATTATCCTAAGCAAATTAACACAGGAACAAAAAAACAAATACTACATGTTCTCACTTATAAGTGGGAGGTAATCACTGAGCACACATGAACATAAACATGGAAACAATAGACACTGTGGACCACTAGAGGGCTGGGGGAGGGAGCAGAGTGTGGATTTAAAAACTATTTATTGGGTACTATGCTCATAACACAACCTGCACATGTACCTATATCTAAAATAAAAGTGAAATTTTTTTTAAAAAAATGGGTTTTCATTTCTGCTACATTCAATTGGTTAGAAGCAAATTCTAAGGCTAGACCAATGAACAGGAAGGAAGGGAATTCTTGAGGAAGCCCTGGCCTGGTCATATCATAAAAGCACATGTAGAATAGGCAATACTCTTGTTGTCATTTTCGGAACATACAGTCCAATGCAGTGGTATCAGTGTTCAGCAGAGTGTCAGGCAATCAATCACTATTTGGAGAAGAGGTGAATGAGAGATTATGGGGGAAGCAAATAAAAGTAGGTCACAATCGTTGTTTTTTAGGATAGTTTAACTGTGTCCTTACTAGCTGCTAAGAATCAAAGACAATCGCAGTTTGGATCTGTGTGAAACTAAAGAAATAGGCTCTACTTTTCCTTATTTTTTTTCCTCTTCTAAAATAAATCTTAGTGCAATATTTTAAAATTGGAAATGAAACGGAGTTTGCTCCTAAAAACTTACATCCAGTGTTCAACGCTGGATGTGTTCAACACACACACACACTCACACACACACATACCCTCCATGTTTTAAAATTTAATTAAGTTTTATATCAGTTATCTTACTATTTTATCACAAAAAGATGTAGTCTTTTTCTTTTATACAGAAAATTATAGAAAGTTTTATGAAAAAGCATTTACTATTTATCTCTTTATAAATACAAACTATAATTTTTAAGATAATAGTTAAAATGGTATCACAAAATAATTCACAAGTCCAAAATTATTTTTTTAAATGAATGAAAACAAAAAATCAATTGATATAAAAGTCTCTAATCAAATTGTTGATGTTAAATTGTTGATGTTAAAAAGAATCTTTAGAACAGAAAGTCTTGTGTCGAGTCATGGAATTCCCCTGCCCATGTGCCCAGGTGAGCTTTAGCCTTTACTTCCCGATGGGGATAAAACTAATAATTACCCTACCAAAGAGAACATCATATTTTCCAAATTCATAGTTATTATACAAAATATTACTGAATCTAGAATTTAAATATTTTAAAATAACAACTACCGGCTGGGCGCGGTGGCTCAAGCCTGTAATCCCAGCACTTTGGGAGGCCGAGACGGGCGGATCACGAGGTCAGGAGATAGAGACCATCCTGGCTAACACGGTGAAACCCCGTCTCTACTAAAAAATACAAAAAAATAGCCAGGCGAGGTGGCGGGCGCCTGTAGTCCCAGCTACTCAGGAGGCTGAGGCAGGAGAATGGCGTAAACTCGGGCGGCGGAGCTTGCAGTGAGCTGAGATCCGGCCACTGCACTCCAGCCTGGGCGACAGAGAGAGACTCTGTCTCAGAAAACAACAACAACAACAACAACAAAACAAACTACTACAACAGGGAAAACTTATTTAAAGATACATAGTACATAATAAAAAGACATGTTCAAGTAGTGGCACAACACTCTGAACTCTACCAAGACAAAAATGATTATTTCCCCAATTGAGTGTGGTGTCTCATGACCAGTGAAAACAGGCCCTGGTTATATTATTCACATATGTTGGTTATTTACATCTTCTTTAAATTTTGGAATGTCTTGCTGAGCAGTGGATAAGCAAAAATTCTAAATTCAAGATTTTCCTTTCTCCTGGACCCCAGCCCAGCACACCGAAGTGGAGAGTTGCACTTATTTCTGTTCAAAAGCACCAAAGGCACTGTGAGGAGGAATATGCATTGATTAGCTGCTGTGATTTGCCAAAAACCAAAGGGCACAGAAAATGATGCATCTGTAACATCTACTCAAGAAAATGCAGAGGGCAGTAAACCAGTTCAGCTGTTTATTCTCTGCATTTTGTGTGTGTGTGTGTGTGTGTGTGTGTGTGTGTGTGTGTGTGTGTGTTTGGTTTTTTTTTGACGGAGTTTCGCTCTTGTTGCCCAGGCTGGAGTGCAATGGCGTGATCTAGGCTCACTGCAACCTCCGCCTCCCGGGTTGAAGCGATTCTCCTGCCTCAGTCTCCCAAGTAGCTAGGATTACAGGCGCCCACCACCACGTCTGGCTAATTGTTTTGTATTTTTAGTAGAGACAGGCCAGGCTAATCTCGAACTGTGAGCCACCACGCCTGTACCACATTTGTTATTTACACTAAATATTGGTGAAAATATACATGTTTGACCTTTCTACTCATTGTATCTAATTGTACTTAAATATAAATGAGTCAAACAATTCCTGAATGAAATACATTCAAACAGTAAACATGCGTATAAGTAGTTCCTAAGTAAAATGTACTGAAACATTGCTGAGACCTGGAATTTAAGTGGACATAACCTTTCCATAGAGGTTCTAAACATCTCAGCCAGAAGCTTGGAAGTGTTGGCTATTCAATACATGTTAGAAAAGTTCCTGTTTCTACTCATTTGTCGTTGAACTTTCGACAAGAGTTAACATGGTATCCACGTTCTTCCTCACGCCTTGGAACAAATACCAAAACCCTGTGTTCATTGGACATCTCTTCATTAAATCTGAAGAACAATTGGCATCGGTTTGGCCTCAAAAAAATCTGCATTCTTCGATTTTTTTTCGTAGTTTTTTACTTCTATAAAAGTCTTTGGTTTACCTTTAAGACACAAAGGACTATTAATTAATCCATTAATGTATTAGTTTGACCACAAATTCAAACATTACTGAACTCCTTATACTCTGAGTGTATAATTATTAATAAAAACAAAGAAAGTCATTACACATTATTTACTCACATTGAGGAGACAGATACTTATATGCAATTATATTGTACTATATATGATGAATACACATCATGCACATAGGAGCATATACAGTATGCCATAGAAGCCTGGGAGAGAGGAATACCCATTTTTTTCTCCTAGAGGGTTATAGAAATCTTCTTGGAGAAGGTAATAATTTAAGGGAAAGAAGTCTTAAGATATACAGGAAGAATAAGGATTTATTTTACTCTTGTAGTTGACCCCTGAACAATGTGAGAAGTTGGGGTGCCAACTCCCAAGCAGTGAAAAAAAAATCTGTGCATTACTTTTGACTTCTCCAAAACTTAACTACCTACTAATAACCTACTGTTGACCAGAAGCCTTACCTATAACCTAAGTGGTGAACTAACACATATTTTGTATGTTACATGTATTATATACTGTATTCTTACAATAAACTAGAGAAAAGAAAATATTATTAAGAAAATCATAATGAAGAAAGAATATATTTACTACGGAAGTGGATCATCATAAAGGTCTTCTTCCTCATCGTCTTCACATTGAGTAGGTTGAGGGGGAGGCAGGAGAGAAGGAGGTTAGTCTTGTAGTCTCAGTGGTAGCAGAGGTGGAAGAAAATCTGCATGTAAGAAAATCTGCATGTCAGTGGTAGCAGAGGTGGAAGAAAATCTGCATGTAAGTGGACCAAAACAGTTCAAAGCCATGTTATTCAAGGGGCAACAGTATTATGTTTGATTTTACTTTTAGTCAACCCATATACATTACTGGCTAAGTAACAGAGACTATTCTAAATAGAGATTATTTCTTTTTTTTTTTTTAATAGAGACTATTTCTAATAGAGACAAAATAGAGTCTATTTCTCCATCATTCTCACTTAAAGACTTAACATTAGGCTACACATTGTCAACCTCTTTAACATCACCATTGGAAGATAAGTGTATACAATTGAAATACTAGGTATTACATACTGGGTGTATTAGTCTGTTTTCATGCTGCTGATAAAGACAGACTGGGCAATTTACAAAAGAAAGAGGTTTAATGGACTCATAGTTCCACGTGGCTGGGGAGGCCTCACAATCGTGGTGGAAGGTGAAAGGCACATCTCACATGGTGTGGTGGCAGTCAAGAGCAGAGAGCTTGTGCAGGGAAACTCCCCTTTATAAAAACATCACATCTCCTAAGACTTATTCACTATCATGAGAATAGCACAGGAAAGACCCGCCCCCATGATTCAATTACCTCCTACTGGGTCCCTCCCACAACACGTGGGAATTGTGGGAGTTACAATTCAAGATGAGATATGGGTGGGGACACATCCAAACCACATCACTGGGTTGGTCTATTAGACAGCATAATTTGATTTATGATATTTTAGAAATTAATTACTTGCAGTTGAGACGAAGGTGAAAATAAAGGGGAATATTTTTTAAAATCACCGTTCAACTCATTGGTTCTACAGTGAGAGAACAGGAAATGCAGTCATTCAATGAAATTTATTTTATTGGCGAAAGCTTCTTTAAAGGCAATTCCTTAGGTGGCTCTCCCTTCAACAAAACAGTCCCCAAAGCATTGTCTATTAAGATATTATTCCTGTGATATTAGTTGTTATGAAATATTTTATATTCACTTTTTCATTTATTCATTTGATGATTATTTATTAAACGCCAACTATGGATCAGGCACCATCTTACCCCAGGTACTTGGTATACATGCATGGGTGTACTAGGAAACGTTTGACAATGCCTGGGGGTCACTTGCTGTCTTCTCTGGTGTATATGCTTCCATAATGGCTGATTTCAAGGCACCAACAGGATATGAGGTAAGTGTTCAGAGAGCACTGAATTAGTTGAATTTTGAAACTTTTTTGATCATAAAAGTATGAACGCCAGAAACTTTGTCTGCCTCCCAGCATCTCCTCAACACCAAGTTAATAATAGGTGCTTAATAAATAATTATTGATTGAATAACCATATACTGGAATAAATAGAAAGAAAGAAAAACTGGAAACTTTGGAGTTATAGTTTTAAGACAGTCTTGGACAAAAAATTTCTTAAAGATAATGGAATATTAACTTCTTTGATTTTATTCTGGTTTATTAGCAAATGTTAATTGTGGTTAGAATGTTTTGAAAACATAAAGTTGATATAGACACTATTAATTTTCCATAGCTTCTGTAACAAACGACCACAGATGAGGTAGTTAAAACAATAATCTTACAGTTCTCCAGTTCTGAAGTGCAGAATGGGATTCATTGGGCCAGAATGAAGGTGTTATCACGGCTGCACTCTTTCTAGATATCTAGGGACCTTCTGTTTTCTTGCCTTTCCCAGATTCCAGAGGCTGCTTGTGTTCCTTGGTTTGTGGTCCCCTTTCCATCATTACAACCAGCAATGGTCAGTTGAGTCCTTGTCACACCACTCTAATAGTCTTCTGCCCCCATCTTCTACATTTAAGGACCCTTGTGATTAAACTGGGACTGCCCAAATAATCCAGGACAAACTAGGCCTCTCAAGGTCAGCCGATTAACAACCCTAATTCTATCTGCCACCTAAATTCCCATTTGCCGTGTAACCTGACATATTCATAGGTCTAGGGCATTAAGGTGTGGTCGTCCTGTGGGACCATTACTTTTCCTATCATAGATACCAAAAAGTGGGATTGAAATTACTATTCTATGGTTATCTAAGGTTAAATTTAACAATAGCACATTGTCATTCATTGACTCATTAATCTCATTTGAAACATTTACAAAGTTAGAGGGGCTTGATTCACATGGAGTTGGGTTGCAGTCTCAGATCTCCCTCCTCTACTTCCATAACCTTGGGCAAAGAGCTAGATGATACCAGTGTCATTCTGGGGCTGCAAAATGGTAACATGTGTTGCACAAGTTTTGTGAGGAGTAGAGAAATATATGGAGAGGCAATAGATAATTTATAAGCCTAATAAAATTATCAATTTATACTCACTATTTTGGGGAAACAGAAAGAATGGAAGAGCAACTAAACAACCTGGTTCTTGCTTCTCTCGCTCTAGTAGTAATTAAGAACAACTTTAAATTTCTATCTAACATGTTAGAGAAGCATACAGGACTGCTAAGGAAGAAGAGAAAATGGAAATAGGCATCTGAGAAAATGATGAAGGTGGCCAGACCCTGAGCCTTGAAGGACACAGGTATTATGGGATCAATAAAGGGGTTGTGTTTCCTAATTACAGCAGCATGCTAGGCCCAGGTATGACCTCAAAGAGTGGTGGCTGCTTATGTGCCCAGGGAGGTCAGAATTCTTGATAAAGATTCTGGTCGGGCGCGGTGGCTCTCGCCTGTAATTCCAGCACTTTGGGAGGCCGAAGTGGGTAGATTACGAGATCAGAAGTTCAAGACGAGACTGGCCAAGATGGTGAAACCCCGTCTCTACTAAAAAAATACAAAAAATTAGCCAGGTGTAGTGGCAGGCACCTGTAATTCCAGCTACTCGGGAGGCTGAGGCAGAGAATTGCTTGAACCTGGGAGGTGGAGGTTGCAGTGAGCCGAGATTGTGTCACTGCTCTCCAACTTGGGCAACACAGCAAGCCTCTATCTCAAAAAAAAAAAAAAAAAAAAGATTCCTGTGTTCATTCATACCTGGCAGAGAAGTAAAGCACACAAATATGCTGAAAGGACCATGAAGACCTTGGCAAGAAGTGGCAGAGTGGTTCTCACAGACCTTAGGATTCTTGAATTGTGGCAGGAGGGGAGGTGAATGGGACAATTTTGATTTTGGAAAATAAGAGCATTTGATATTTTTAGTTACACAGTCTGAAATATAAGAAAGTTTAAAAAGCGCTATTAATTAATTTTCAGTCTGTGTGGTATAATTTTATTCTTTCCAAATACTATGCATGCTGAATACAAGTAATATAAAGCTTATCATTCATTTGTGTATCTGTGCTTTAATGTTCTTAATAAATAAGGTTTCTTGAAAATGAAATGGCAACAGGTTTCTGATTTTCACTCTTCATAAAAATCATATAGTAATATCCTCTTCTTATTTGAAATCTTGACTACTGTTCCTGACATTTGCTGGTTCTAGTGTACTCTTTGCTACTTGTTACAAAATGTAAAAACAACATTTCTGAAAGGCCCACTCAATGTGATAAAGAATCTATTTCAATGACTCAAAAGACACTTATTCTATTTAACCAAAGTCTGTATGCATTTTGATATTATTTTACTTTAATTTTTTAAATGTACATTATTTATCCAACCAATTGGAATTGTCCTGGTATGGATTCATTTATGAATGCTTTTAAAATTCCAAATGGCTCATAAGCATATTTGAAACTACTGGAGTCGATGCTCTAAGTGAATGTTAAGACTCATAACCCAAATGAAAAGCTGTTATTGTACAACACTCAAGTCCATTTTCTAGGGCATAATATCTCAGCAATTTTAAACACTTCTATTCAAAATACCAAGAAGAATTAGATAATATGATGACAATCCCTTCGCAAACTTCAACTGTTAAAAATCATTCTGAAACTATCCTACTGGAAAATATCAGCCACACTTACAAACATTTATTATTATTACTATAAATTAATGTTGACTGTGGCAATAAAAATGCAATAAGAATTTTAATAGCCAGGAAAATCTTCTAAATAATTTAAAATAACTCTCTCTATACAGCTAGATGATTCTATAACAGCAGAGAACGTATAAATCTCTTCTACGGTTAGAGAAAGACAGTCATATGGTTAATATGGTCCATGTGGTTTACCACTGCAGCTTTTGGAACATCATATCCTTCACTGGTTTTGTTCTACACAGTAAATATCCCATTCATTATTATGTATGTATATTCTGTGAAACAGCTTAAAACATTGTTACTATAGTGCACTATCTTCTGGCTGGGATGTATATTCCTACTAATTCATAAATATCAGTTACAGAAATTTGTACAGAATCTTCACTCCATTTGAATACTTTGTAGAGAGCTAAAAAGTGCCAGTGGCTCTAAATCAGTGATTCTCAAACAGGGCGCAATTTACCCCACTCCTGCAATCCTCCTGGGACATTTGGCGATGTCCAGAGATAATTTTGGTTGTCAAAACTGGATTGGGGGTGCCACTGGGGTTGAATGGGTAGAAAGGAGGAATGCTGCTACGCATCTTACAATGCACAAGACAGCCCCCACAGAAAAGAATTATCTGCCAAGGACATGTGGATAGTGCCAAGATTGAGAAATCTTGTTCTAAATTGAACAATATATATATATATGTTTTGTATATATATATATAGTATATATAGCGTTATATATAGTTAGTTATATGTATATATTATTACTGTTATACTGTTGTTAGTTATACTCTATATATACTATAGTTATACATAGTTAGTTATATGTAGTTATTTTACCCCAAAACGAAATATATATATAAAATGATATATAATATATAATGATATATAAATGATATATAAAATATATGATGATATACATTATATACTATATAATGATATACATTATATACTATGTAATGATATATATAATATATATTTAGTTTTGGGTAAAATCCTATATATAACTATATATAACTACAGTATAAAACTAAATATATATATACAGTTTATATATACATTTAGTTTTGGGTAAAAATAACTATATATAACTAACTATATATATATAACTAAATATATGGTTAGTTAGTTAGTTTTTGGGTAAAAATAGCTGGTTGGCTAGTAACTTATTTACAGGATGTCCCCTTTGGCAAGTGGAGACACTGAAAAATAAATAGCTTCTTTCTTTGAAAATGTGGCACATATGTACCATGGAATACTATGCAGCCATTAAAAAAGGATAAGTTCATGTCCTTTGCAGGTACATGAATGAAGCTGGAAACCATCATTCTCAGCAAACTAACACAGGAACAGAAAACCAAACACCACATGTTCTCACTCATAAGTGGGAGTTGGACAGTGAGAACACATGGACACAGGGGAACATCGCACACTGGGGTCTGTTGGGAGGTGGGGGGGCTGGGGAGGGATAGCATTAGGAGAAATACCTAATGTAGATGATGGGTTGATGGGTGCAGCAAACCACCAAGGCACATGTACACTTCTGTAACAAACCTGCACATTCTGCACATGTATCCCAGAACTTAAAGTATAAGAAAATAAAGTCTATAAATATGAAAAAAATGAAAATTTTAAACTAAAATTTCGTTTTCTTGTTATTTCTAAAATTCAGCCTATAAATGTAAGCAAAAACACAAACCCAAGAAATATAAAGCAACATATACACAACTTTGTACATAATAGGTTCTCAATAAACATTTATCTAGTACAGATTTCTTCAATGTCCACTGTGTTCTTAGCAGAATCAAAGTCAATTAAGTAGGTCCCTGAGATTGAGGAATTCTTATTCTACCACAAGGAGACTGACAGTTAAACAAATGTATACAATTAGAGGAGAGAAAAGTCTGAGAAAGGAAGGTAGGGCCAACATGCAAATAGCATTATGTGACACAGAGGTTTGAATTTTATTTTATAGACAACAGCATTAAGAACTATCTGGTAGAAGTGGGAAGAATGGCCTGAAGTGATACCTACCAGGCTTTTAAAATCCAGGAAAGAGGTGTTAAGGACCTTAATTAAGAGACAAGCATAATTATGGAGAAGAGTAGGCAGGTATAAAAGCTACAAATGAGATTAAATGGAATGAGTTTGGTAATTGATTAGCTAGGAGTGGGACTGGGAGATGGGATGAGAGAGAAGAGACATGTAGAATGACCCCCAGGTATCAAGGTGGTTGCTATGGTTTGAATATGTCCCCTCCAAAATTCAGTTTTTGAAACTTAATGGCCAGCGTGATGTTATTAAGAGGTATAGCCTTTAAAAGATGATTAGGTCACAAGGGATCCTCCTCTTGTGAATGGGATTAAGGCCTTTATAAAGGAAGCTTCATGAAGCATTTGGCTCTCTTGCCCTGTTGCATTTTTTCATGTGAGACACAGCATCCCTGCCATATGTAGGATGCATTAGCAAGGCACTGTCTTGGAGGCACAGAACAGCCCTTACTAGACAACTTAACCTGCTGGTGCATTGGTCTAGATCTTCCTAGCCTCAAGAACTTCAAGAAATAAATTTCTATTGCATATAAACTACCCCGTCTCAGATATTTTGCTGTAGCAGTGCAGAACAGACTAAGACAGTAGGTTAGATAAGTAGTTATTCACTAAGATAGAAAATCAAAGGAAAAGTAAATTATAAAATAATCTTCTGAGTTCACTGTGGCAATCTAAGTTTGAAACGCCTTTATGATATCCTGGTCATGTGTCAAGTAGAAAACTGTATATGTAGGTCTGGAATTAATAGAAGAGAGCTGGACTATGATAAGAGACAATTGTGCAGGGATCTGTAACATCTCGGTATGTCTTTCAGGCAGAAATGTTGACAGTTTTTGGTTCTGCACCATCTTTTCAAGGATGGTTATATAGGGATGTTCAAGGGAACAGCCTTGAAGATAGTGATAGTGTTTCACTCTGAAAGACACAGCAGGCTTATTTGCTTTAAAGTATAATACAGATAATGTGTCAGAGGAGGATTCTGGGAATATGATGAAGTAGGAATCACCAGGACTTTGTCTCCCCATCTAGATAACAATTGGACTGGAAGAATCCATCTGATATAAGTATTTTGGGACTCTGGAGCCTATTGAAGGCTTGAAACTTCTAAGGAAAGTTTGGAGAATACTTGCAGTTAATTATGGTCAATTTCAGCTTTAACACATATCACTACCTATCTCCTACCCTCAGCCTTGTGGCAGGCAGCTGTGCACTGTTCCTGGAGCAGCTTGCACACAGATTGTGGGAGCCAGGGTGGGCAAAAAGGACCCTGTCATCCAAATATCAGGAATCTATGCTGTAATTGCTTATTTCTGCTTCTGATCACAGAGGTGCAGGGAAAAAGTTGAGTAAACATTGTTGTCGCACCTTTCTCTATTGGTGTAAACTCCTCCTCTTCCAGCTGAAGAAATTTAGAGAGAAATTAAAGGGCTACTAGCACTAATTATTTTCCCCACCATTACTTTTTTCTTTTTTTCTTTTTTGGAGCCACACATTGAGGACTGGGAAATTCAAAAGCAACTACATATGTGGGGAAAAATAGAAAGTGACTGCTCAAGCCCAGGGAAAGCTGAAGCTCAAAAAAAGGCCTGATAAGCCCTTAAATTTATACTTCAGGCTGATATTTGGCAGAGACATCCTGCAACAATCACAAAACAAGCACGATAGCAGAAAACAGCAAAGCCTATGGAAGGGGAGAATCTGATATCCAGAGTTACCATATTATTAGATTCAAATGCCCAGGTTTTCACAACAAAGAAATCACAAGGCATGCAAAGAAACAGGAAAGTACGGTCAACTCAAAGGGGGAAAAAACCAACAGAAACTGTCTCTGAAAAATACCTAATGGCAGATCTGCCAGACAAAGACCTTAAAACAACTATTTTAAAGATGCTTGAAGAACTAAAGAAAGATGTGAAGAAAGTCGAGAAAATGATTTATGAACAAAATATTAATAAAATATTTATAAAATATAAAAAGAAACCAAAAGAAATTCTGGAGCTGAAAAATACAATAACTGAAGTGAAAACTCTCCAGAGAGATTCAAAGGCAGATTCGATTTGGAAGAAAGAATCAGCAATAAGCCAACTGGATCTAACAGATATATATGGAACAGTCTACATGACAACAATAGCATATACATTCTTCTCCAGTGCACATAGGACATTTTCTAGCATAGACTATATATTAGCTCACAAAATATTTAAAGAATGGATGATAGATATCAAGCAAAGTTTTTTTTAACTACAATGGAATGAAGTTAGAAACCAATAAAAGAAGTAAAGCTGGAAAATTCACAAATTTGTAGAAATTAAGCAACACACTCTTACACAGCCAATGGAACAAAGAAGAAATTATAAGGAACAGAAAATACTTAGAGATGAATACAAATGAAAACACCACACATCAAAACTTATAGGACACAAAGAAAGTAGTGTAAAGAGAGAAATTTACATGTATAGTGCTTACACTAAAAATAAGAAAGATCTCAAGTTAGCAATCTAACTTTACAACTTAAGAAACTAGAAAAATAAGAACAAATGAAACCCAAAGCTAGTAGAAAGAAGAAAATAATAAAGAATAGAGCAGAGAGAAGTGAAATAGATAATAGAAAAACAATAAAGAAAGTCAATAAAACCAAAAGGTTGTTCTCTGGAAAGATCAACGAAATTGACAAAACCTCTAGCTAAATGGATTAAGAAAGAAAGAGAGAAGACTCAAATTATTAAAATCAGTAATGAAAGCAGAGACATTACTATCAATTCTATAAAAAAGGAATTATAATAGAGTACTATGAACAATTATACACCAACAAATTAGATAAGCTGGATGAAATGGACAGATGCTTAGAAATGGAAAACCTACAAAGATGAAATCACAAAGAAACAGAATATCTGAATAGAACTATAACTAGTAAGGATATTAAATTAGTCACCACAAATTTCCCAAAAAAGAAAAGCCCTGGACGTGATGGCTTCACTGGTGAATTCAGCCAAACATTTAAAGAATAACTAATACCGATTATTCCCAAACTTTTCAAACATGTTGAAGAGGAATACTTCCTAACTCATGCTATGATGCCAGTATTACCTTGATTCCAACATCAAAGACACTACAAGACAATAAAACTATAGACCAATATTCCTTATGAGCATTGATGCAAAAACACTCAACAAAATATTAGCAAATTTAATTCAACAGCATATTAAAATGATTGTACACCACGACAAAGTGGGGTTTATTCCTGCAATGCAAGGATGCTTCCACACGTGAAAGTCAATGTATTACACCACCTTAACATGTTGAAGAAAAAATGACACGTAATCACCTCAATTGACACAGAAAAAAGCATTTGAAAAAATTCAACACTCTCAGTGAAAACACTCAACAGATAAGGACTAGAAGGAAACTACCTTAACGTAATAAAAGCCATATATGAAAAACCTACAGTGGACATTATAAACTTAATGGTGAAAGGCTGAATGTGTTTCCTCTAAGATCAGGATCAAAGATGCCCACTTTTGTCCTTTTGATTAAATAGAGTACTAGAAGTTCTAGCCAGAGCAAGTGGGCCAGAAAAAGAAATAAAAGGCATCCAAATTGGAAAGAAAAAAGTAAAATTATCTCTGTTCTTAGAGTGAGATGATATCATATGTGGAAAACCCTAAAGATTCCATACATACACCCACAAAACACTGCTAGGATTAATAAATGAATTCAGCAAAGTAGCAGGATAGAAAGTCAACCCACAAAAATTAATTGCATTTAAATACACTAACATAAGTAATCTGAAAAGGGAATATTAAAACAATTCCACTTACAATAGAAGCAAAATGAATAAAATACTTAGAAATTAATTTAACCAAAGATGTAAAAGATGTGTACAATGAAAGCTAGCATTGCTGAAATGAAGAAGACATAAATGGAAGGATCTCCCATGTTTATAGATTGAAAGACCTAATATTTTTAAGATGTCAATACTACCAAAAGAGAATTACAAATGCAATTTCCATCAAAATCTCAAGGACACTTTTTTTACAGAACTAGAAAACCCACCCTAAAATTTATAAGGAATGTTGTGGGATCCTGATTAACTAAAATAATTTTGAAAAAGAAGAACAAGACTGAAGGACTAATATTTCCTGATGTCAAAATTTACCACAAAGCCACAGTAATCAAAACAATGTGATACTGGCACCAAAAGAAAAAAAAAAAAAAAAAAAAAAAAAAAAAAGGCCAGTAACATATAGACCAATCTAAAACAACAGAGAGCCCAGAAATATACCATTGCCTATATAGTCACGTAATTTCTGACAAGGGTGCCAAGAACATTCAATGTGGAAAGAACAGTGTTTTCAACACATGATGCTGGGAAAACTGGACAACACTTACAAAAGAATGATATTGGACACTTACTTAAAATGATACACAAAAATTAGGTCAAAATACATAATATATTTATATGTAAGAACTCAAACTAAAAATCTTAGAAGAAAACTTAGGCAAAAGCTCCACAATATTAGATTTGACAATGATTTCTTAGATATTGCACCAAAGGCACACACAACAAAATAAAACATAGACAAATTGGACTTCATAAAAATTAAAACATTTTGTGCATCAAATGATAATATCCAACAAAGTAAAAGGCTACCCACAAAATGGGAAAAAATATTTGCAAATGATATACCTGATAAGGGACTAGTATCCAGATCATAGAGAACTCCTAATACTCAACAACTAAAAACCAAATAACTTGATTCAAACGGACAAACCACTTGAATAGACATTTCTCCAAAGAAGATGTACGATATGCCAATAAGCACATGAAAAGATGCTCAATATTGCAAATCATTAGATAAACACAAATTAAAACTATAATGCAATACCATCTCACACCCATTAGGACAGCATTTATTAAAAAAATAAACACAACAAACAGACAAAAAAATACAGAAAATAGCAAGTGTTGATGAAGACATGGAGAAATTGGAACCCTTGCATCCTGTTAGTGGAAATATAAAATGAGACAGTCCTGTGGAAAACAGTATGGAGGATTCTCAAAAAATTAAAAATAGACACCATATGATCAAGTAATTCCAATTCTAGATATAGACCCAAAAGAATGGAAAGCAGGAGCTTAAAGCCATATTTGTATACCCATGTTGATAGCAGCACTACTCGCAATACTAAAATATGGAAGCAAAACGAGTGCCCATTAATGAATGAATGGATAAGAAAAATGTGATATATCCATAACATGTATCATTATTCACCTTAAAAAGGAAGGAAATTCTGATATATGCTACAATATGGATGAACTTTGAGGACACTATGCTAACTGAAATAATCCCACTTAGAGGAGATATTTAGAGTACCTCAAAATCATAAAGGCTGAAAGTAGAATGGTGGTTGCCAGGGCTGGGAGTAGAGGGGATGAGAAATTATTGCTTAATGAGTATTGAGTTTCCATTTTGGCAAGATGAAAAGAGTTATGGAGATGGATAATGGTGTTGCTTAACTTTATGAATGTATTGAATTCTACATAACTGTGCACTTAAAAATGGTTGAGACTATACATTTTCATTAGGGGCATTTTACCACTAAAAAATTGGGGCTAGGAGATAATGTCTTCCTCTGGAGCACAGGCTGGACAGGTTTTCTTGCAGTCCATTTTAAAATTTGGGGATATCCTGAGCTCAGATTTTCTCAATTTTGGTGCAAACCCACTGCATCAAACTGACCTCTCTACATCTACAGTACCCTCATGGGCCTGGATGGAAAAACGTAACTGGCATGAATATAAGCCTTATTCAGTTTGCTGTGCTATGAGTAAGAAAGGTCTTTGTCTCTGATCCAAGTGCCTTGAGTCTTTTGCCAGCGTCCATGAACCTGTGGCAATCTAACCTGTTAGACTGCAAGCATGGTAATATCTCATACAGTTATTGAAAGACTGGAAATGGAGGTTTGGGGGTGATCAAAGTAGTGGCAATGGTTGAAGCTGTAGGATTGCATAAAGATCTCCTGCTACATTATGAAAAGAATAGAATGTTTCGACCTGAAATACATAGCATTTTTTCCTTTCTTTTGTTTCCTCCCTCGCTCCCTCCCTCCCTCTCTCCTTCCTTCCCTTCCTTCCTTCCTTCCTTTGATTCTTCCGCATTCCCTTTTTCTCTCCATCTCTCTTTCTTTTTTAATGCCAGAGAAGCCTAGGAGGCATTGGAAACAAACTGCATCTCTCTCCTTCATCACTGTACACAGAGATGCTATCTTTTTCCTCCATCCAAAAATGTCTCAAAGAAACTGTCTCATGCAAAGCTTACAACAGGCAGCCCTGTCAGAATCTCACATTCTGGCCACATCATAGATGGAGATGGGAAGATAAGCTGCTTCTACTAGAGAGGACACAGAGAAAGCAGATAAAAGCAAAGAAATGCAGGGAGCATCCTGTGAAACCATTTGAGAAGAAAGGTTTGTTTGTGAGCATTCCAGAGAAAATTCCATTTATTAAATCTCTTGATTTCCCCACACAGACATTGTAGCAGAGTATAAACATTCAAACTTCTCGCTTGGAAAGTTAACACTTATTTTTCCTCCTTTTCTTTGCTATCCTGGGACTATTTCAGATAAACCTGTATTTCTATTTCTGATTATTTCAGGTCTTGTTTTAGTGGCCCATTAATGTATCTTACTAAAGAGAAGAGATTACATTCTTTGAGTACTGACTCTGGTGATGGGTGTAGTATATGTGGGGCACAAATTGTAGGAAGAACTTTGGAGATGACAAAAAAGTTTGTGTTTTTGGAGATGGAGTAGTCAGCCAATGAGGTTCCTAATATTTATTAACTGATTCCAGTAAAATTTTCAAGTGAGAAGAGAAGGAATAACCTAAAGAGTGGACACAATGAAAAACCAATGAATAAGACACAGAAGTACCTCCTAGGGGCTGGGTCTTGCTTTCAATCAAGAAAGATCATCATAGCTAAGACTCAAGAACTGTTTTTGTTGAATTTCCTGAAGTCCTAAAGAACGTATTTCTTTTATGACACATCCACATCTACTTTCACTCTGAATGCCCAGCAAGAGTAATGGTCATTCATGATACAAATCTCTGTTTTGTCCTGCTACCCTCTGTGCACACCAATACACCAATGCCACAGAACACCTGCAGCCCAGAGAAAAAGTCCTCAGTTGGAACCGTTTTACACAGAATCATTTCAGGAATTTTTTTTAGAAAGAGGAATATTTTAAAGTAGAGCTTGAAAGAGGAGTGAGCACTTTTCCAGAATGAAGAGTGGCATAAGCACAAATAGGAATTTTTGTTTTTAAATGGTGGTTATTTTGGGAAAAAAAAAAGGCGAGTAAACCTGAACCAGTAGTGATTTTATTGGTAGCAACTAGAAGATTATTTTAGTCAACTAGGGGATAGTTATATGATGTAAAGGACAAGTTAACAACTAAAATCCTGCAGTGCCAAGTTTTGGCATTGTGTAACCCTGAGTTCAGACAGATGAAATAAATTTAGGACATGTCATGGCATTTCTGTTAAGTGCAAAGTGTTATGTGGTTAGCAAACATTCTATATCTGTAAAATTATTCACTCCCCAGATTGAAAAAAAAAAAAAGACCTAAAAAAAAGGAATATGTAGTAAATATTTCCAAGAGAAAAGAATTGTTAGTTTCTCAATTTAAAAAACTGTTATGCAAAGTATGCATTTCAACGAATAATATTACAGTACACCAAGCAAAGGCTTCCCACTAAAGTATGTATCCCCCTCTTTCTACATATTTGTATCAAAGTATGGATCTAGCTGGATCTAGCTGGGAGCAGTAGCTCATGCCTGTAATTCCAGCACTTCGGGAGGCTGAGGCAGGAGGGATCACTTGAGCCCAGGAGTTTGAAATCAGCCTGGGCAACATGGTAAAATACTATCTCTACAAAAAATTTTTTAAAAAAAAAGCTGGGCATGGTGGCATGCCTCTGTATTCCCAGCTGCTGAGGTGGGAAGATCCCTCAAGTCTAGGATATTGAGGCTGCAGTGAGCTGTAATGGTGCCCCACTGTACTTTATCCTGTCTGACAGAGCAAGGCCTTGTCTCAAAACAAAACAAAACAAAACAAAACAAAAAAGAAAAGAAAAGGAAAAAAAGGATCTAACTTTTCAGATGTATCTGTGAACACTAGAGCAACACTTGAATATTCAGTTCATGTTCGTTTCTGAGCTTAGAGTATATGCATACTCTGATTATGCAGACTTGTGATAAGATGCTTGTTGCAAAAATATGAACTCAATGTTTCTGCAAATGCATGCCTGAATAAAAGCTGTCAATAACTATTCATCAATATGTCTTACTGGCCAGTTTTTTTCAGCATATGCAATTCCTGTAATGTGTTATGATAATGCTGGTTTAAAATAGCTACGGTTCCAGTCAGTTCACATTAAGAGTAAACAAACAGACGGCTCATCAGAGGATAGATCTTCTTTTCTAATAACACAAATATGCCACAAAACATACTTTTACAAACATGACTACTTTGAAAAATTACCTTACAATTACCTTAAAAAGTCACTTGACCTATATAAAAAATTAATTTTTATTTTTTTAGAGACAAGTTCTCACTCTGACATGCTATGGTGTGATCACACCTCACTGCAGCCTCAACCTCCTGGGCTCAAGTGATCCTCCTGCCTCAGCCTCCTGAATATCTGGGACTACATGTGCCATCATACCAGGCTATTTTTAAATTTTTTTTGTAGAGAGAGGGTCTTGCTATGTTGCCCCAGCTGGTCTCAGAACTCTTGGCCTCAAACAAGCCTCCCTCCTTGGTCTCCCAGATTGCTAGGATTACGGATGTGAGCCACCGTGCTCAGTCTAAAACATTTTTTTAAGTGAGAGTTCTTAAAATGTTCAGAGTAAATACAAGATTAAAAGTACCTTGTTTCAGCCAGGCGTGGTGGCTCACGCCTGTAATCCCAGCACTTTGGGAGGCCGAGGCGGGCAGATCACGAGGTCAGGAGATCAAGACCATCCTGGCTAACACGGTGAAACCTCATCTCTACTAAAAATACAAAAAATTAGCCAGGTGTAGTGTTGAGCGCCTGTAGTCCCAGCTACTCGGGAGGCTGAGGCACGAGAATGGCGTGAACCCGGGAGGCGGAGCTTGCAGTGAACTGAGATCACGCCACTGCACTCCAACCTGGGCGACAGAGCGAGACTACGTCTCAAGAGAAAAAAAAAGAAAGTACCTTGTTTCCTGACCTGTAGGTTAAGCGAGAAGGAAAGTGACAACATATCTAAGCCTAATAACCATGAACACCAGCTAAGTATTCACGTAGCAACTCCAATAAACTTCATAAATTTCCCTATGTAATTAGTTTTATTGAATGCGAACAGCTGGTGTATATCCTATCTTTAAAAAGAAAATATCTGAAAGAAGAAAAGCAAGCTCTTTTATCATGAAGTTACATTAAGAAGTTTAATGAACCACGTATATTATATAACATGCACATCAAACATCGAGGCCACTTCCAGGAAAGATGTAGGAATAAGAGAAGACTTATAACCTAGCCCTCACTAAAAATTCACCAAAATACACAAAATAGGCAAGAAAATTGAAACTAAGAAGTACTTTCAAACTTATACCACAAACTTTATGGAGTATCTTTTAGGAACAGTATAAAGTGAAAAAAATTGAAAGTCAACACTATAATTTGACATTAAATAATCTTTCTAAAAGCAGTGATTCAGTGATTTAGGAAGCAAGTGGTGTAAGTCTGGAAAGTCTCCAGTAACATTTCCCATTTTGGAAAGAGATATGGAGGTAGAGACTGAATTAGAGAATGTTGAAGAAATCTCTTCATTAAGAGTTGACTGTCATGGAATTTAATGCTCAATGTGTATGTGCTATAAAGAAAATTCCTCCAAAATTCAAGGAAATGAAGCAGGTTACTTGAAAAGAGTGAAAAAATAGATTGTTCTCAGACTTTTCCTTAGCAACAGCAAAAACCAGAAAAGTTATTTCTATGGACAAGGAAATGTCAGTAAACAGTTGGAAATATGGTCCATGGTTTATAAAAGACATTGGTTCTGGAGATAGAAATGCCTGCTAGTCAGTTGTACCCAATTGCCGTCATGAGAAATTCTAGGCCAGTACTGCCAGATCATCCAAACTTTTAAGAGAAGTAAATATTCTCTATTTTTAAATAAAATCTTCTGATTCTTAAATTTTGAATTTACAACTATTTGAATTTTAATAGAAAATATTTAAGAACTGCTACGGTTGAACCAAATAAAGTATAGGGAGCATTAATCTGAAAACTCTGTAGTAGAATAAAAAGGAAACAAAGGCCCTGCAATTAGCCTCAGTGAACTCTAACAACTATCTAAATTGTTAAAACATATTACAAAGCTGCATTTATTAAAAGTGTGATGCTTGATCAGGAATAAATAAAACAATGGGAAAGTTTTAAGTGTTAACAAAAAAAAAGTACGAATTATGGGAATTTTGGTATGATAGAGGTAGCATTACAGTTGAGTAAAATAAATGTACATTTTCAGTATGATTTGGGGCATTGTACAGTCATTTAGAAAATAAAATTATGTTGAAGTCTTACCTCACACATCACAACAAAATAATGACCACTTAAGATATAAATTTTAAAATATACATATACCAAAATAAAATTTAGGTATACATTTCTATAATGATAAGTTGAAAAAGAACTATCTGAGTGTAAACCAAAGCCATCGTATCAAATATGTATTGCTGCACAACAAACCATTCTTAGTGGATTAAACAATGATTTATTCTTTCTAATTACTTTTTGAACTGGCTGGGTGGTTCTTTTGACTGGGATGACTCATGTGGCTGCAATCAGATCAGAAGGTGGCTGGGCTCAGCTAGGGCAAATGGAATGCCTGGTTTTTCATCTTTAACGAGGTTAACCTGGGCTTCTTCAGAATAGTCACTTCAGAGTTTCAAAGAGGCAAAAGCAGAAACTGCAAGGAATTTGAGGTCTAGCTCAAAAGTTACACAAAGTCACTTCTGCCTCATTAATAGCAAGTCACCGTGTTTGCCAGTTACAAGAAGTGGGGAAGTAAACTCTATCTCTCCATGAAATAAGCTGCAAAGGATTCTTGGCAATTTTTTATCCACCACAGGAACAATCCTCCAAGGACAATTTTGTTGTTTTAATGACACAAAAGTTTGAAGTTTTACTGCCAAACTTCCATAATGAAAAAGGCTGAACAACAAATAACAAAAGTGGTTAAAAATATTTCTCAACATATGTGACTAAGGATTGATATTTCTATTTTGAATTTTATTTATTTTTTGTTTTTATAGATTTAGGGGTACAAGTGCAGTTTCGTTACATGGAAACACCGTGTAGTGGTGAAGCGTGGGCTTTTGGTGTATCCATCAAACCAAATAGTGAACATTGTACCAATAGGTAATTTTTCGACCCTTGCCCCCGCCTCACCCTTCCACCTTTTGTAGTCTCCGATGTCTATTATTCTACTTTGTATGTTCAAGTGTACTCATTGTTTAGTTCCCACTTACAAATGAGAACATGTGGGTTTTGACCTTCTGTTTTTGAGTCATTTCACTTAGGATAATGATCTCCAATTCCATCCATGTTGCTGCAAAATGCGTGATTTCATTTGTTTTTATGGCTAAGCAGTATTCCATGGTATACATGTACCATATTGTTTTTATCCAGTCATCCACTGATGGACACTTATGTTCATTCCACAACTTTGCTAAGGATTAATACTTCTAATATACAAATATCTTTTAGAAGTCAATGAAAGTAAAAACTAATTAGAATAAGATAAGTCAATTGTAGCAACAATTTGCAAAAGAACTATCAATATTAGTATGAAAATAACCTAACTATAATCCATTTAGTAATCAAACTCAAAATAAAACAACACTGCAATATTTTTTACCACCCATAAAACTATTTAATAGTACAAATTTAAAAATGTATAATAATGCCCTTTTATGGAAAATTACAGGAAAAAAATGCTCTCCCACAGCAGAAGAACGTGAATTCGAATTTCCTTTCAGAATAACAACTGGGCATTCTATCAAAATTCCTTAAAAATATACATACTTAACAATTCAATTTCTAAGAATTTCTTAAGAAAATTAGGCAAATAGACAAAAATAAATATAAGAATCTTCCTTCCAACATTGACTGCAATAGCTCAAAACAATAACAAGATCAATTCTTTATTCTTTCATGCATTCATTCAACAAATATTTATTTTATATATAGGCATTTTGGTAAATCAAAGTCCCTATTGTCAAGGTGCTCATGTTCTGTTGTGGCTGCTATTATACACAATATACTATCAGGCAAAGGGGTAAGGAGTTATTTTAATAAAGTAGTCTGAAAAGACCTCTCTAATGAAGTGACATTAAAACAGAATTTGTGGAAGACGCAGAGATGTGCTCCCACAGATCCCTTTTCAAAGAAGTACTTGCTGTCCAGCGAGGCAGACACTGTTTTATTCAGTTTTATTCTTAGCCCTAAGCATGCCGCTTTATCCTTGGTACATAAAGAACTCAAAATTATCAAGATATTTCCATTAAAAATTGTTTGTTCATTATTATGTAGATTCAGAATACCTGGACAAACTTGGCATGCAAAACCTATACTTTGATACGATATTATTTTCTCCTTGGGCTGCATTTGTGCCTTGGCTCAGTCTTAGATCTTTCCTGGGACTCTATTGAATGCACTGAATCACTGGTGTGACCAGGAGAGTGGCTGTCTGGTCTGTCCCCTTTGGATTGTCATCTTTCCTCTCCAATGTTACTAGCTTCATTGTCCTGGTTACTCAACCAATAATCTTTACATTTTGGACTTCTGGAAGCATCGCTCTTGGCAGCAGAGGTTGCCTTGTAGGCCTATTTTTCACCAAATACACAATCCTGTCTGATACTGCAAGAAGTGTTGTAATCCAACTACTTTCTCTCAAAGCCACTAGTTTCTTTCTTTCCTTTTTTAAATTTTTTTTTTTTTATTTCAATAGGTTTTGGGGTAACAGGTGGTATTTGGTTACATGAACAAATTCTTTAGTGGTGACTTCTGAGATTTTGGTGCACCCATCACCCGAGCAGTGTATACTGTACCCGATGTGTAGTTTGTTATCCCTCACCAGCTCCCACCCTTTCCTCTGAGTCCCCAAAGTCCAATGTATCATTCTTACGCCTTTGTGTTCTCATAGGTTAGTTTCCACATA
The DNA here is from genome assembly GCF_001698545.2 of Rhinopithecus bieti. NCBI lineage: Eukaryota > Metazoa > Chordata > Mammalia > Primates > Cercopithecidae > Rhinopithecus > Rhinopithecus bieti. Next base: position 2,155,761 of record NW_016811527.1, on the reverse strand, counting down.
AAAGTGAGAACATAGGATGTTTGGTTTTCCATTCCTGAGTTACTTCACTTAGAATAATGCTCTCCAATTCCATCCAGGTTGCTGCGAATGCCATTATTTCATTCCTTTTTATGGCTGAGTAGTATTCCATGGTGTGTGTGTGTGTGTGTGTGTGTGTGTGTGTGTGTGTGTATCACATTTTCTTTATCCACTTGTTGATTGATGGACATTTGGGCTGGTTCCACATTTTCGCAATTGCAAATTGTGCTGCTATAAACGTGCGTGTGCAAGTATCTTTTCTGTATAATGACTTCTTTTCCTCTGGGTAGACACCTAGTAATGGGATTGCTGGATCAAACTGTATATCTACTTTTAGGTCTTTAAGGAATCTCTGCACTGTTTTCCATAATGGTTGTACTAGTTTACATTTTCACCAACAGTGGAAAAGTGTTCCCTTTTCACTGCATCCATGCTAACATCTATTAATTTTTTATTTTTATGTTATGGCCATTCTTACAAGTTTCTTTCTTTTTTTCCTTCAATTATCTAGTTCAGAAAAATCTCTTCCAGCCTTTGTTAGGTTCTTAAATAGCATGATTACCTACTTGAACACCCAAACTCTTCCTTCAAATAATTCTGGTGTGATTGAAAAGTGTCAGAATTAAGTAATATAAAATTAATCAATATTCATTAAGTACCTAGTACATCTAATAAATGTGTTGAGTAAGTAGAAACATATCCAAATAGTAATAAACATCAATCTTGAATTAGTTGCCATGTGGTTGAACTATCCAAACATAACTAGCAATATCAAGTGGTATAGAAGAGGGTCTCCAACTGGGATGGTAATGATTGCTGATTATCCAATTTAGGGTCAAATATGAAACATGTTAAATTGTTTAAATTGTTAAATTGTTTGTTTTGCTTGAATTGAACAAAAAAATTTGAACAATTCTATTTGTTGCACTGAAATCAGTGAATTAGTAAGTTCAGTTATTACTAGCAAAACAGCAACAACAGCAAAAGCAGCAAAAGCTAAGTCTAACGGCATCAACATAGACAGTGACCTGTCATTTTTAATTGTAAGAAACAGTGACCTGCTGAATGAATGTAATACACTTTGGGGTTAAGTCTCTGTTTCAAATGATTATTAATTGATATCTTTGCCTTTGTGCAAAATTCTGGATGCCTTAAACAACAGATCTTTAATCCATGATGATTAAATTGAAATGAGTCTTACAGGATGTAAGTTCAGGAGACAAAGCAGGAATTGGAACCTCCTATTAATAATCTCCCAAATGTCCCATTTAGTTTACATATTCATTTTTACACATGCAAATTTTATAGTATAAGAATTAAACTGCAAGTCAAATAAATCTGATAGATTTGGGGACAGTGTTTTTTTTTTTTTTTTTTTTTTGAGACGGAGTCTCGCTCTGTCGCCCAGGCTGGAGTGCAGTGGCCGGATCTCAGCTCACTGCACGCTCCCCCTCCCAGGCTCCCGCCATTCTCCTGCCTCAGCCTCCCGAGTAGCTGGGACTACAGGCGCCGCCACCTCGCCCGGCTAGTGTTTTTGTATTTTTTTTAGTAGAGACGGGGTTTCACCGGGTTAGCCAGGATGGTCTCGATCTCCTGACCTCGTGATCCGCCCGTCTCGGCCTCCCAAAGTGCTGGGATTACAGGCGTGAGCCACCGCGCCTGGCCAGGGGACAGTGTTTTTAATGTCTATGTTTTAATCCCTTTTTCAGGAAAACAGGAATACTAGTAAACTTGGTCTCTTCTAAAGGAAAAGTTGTAAGAATAATTTTTTTTTAATCTGTGAAAGAGCTTTGCATTATTCAGAAGCAAAATATTAATGTTGTTATTAATGGAGCACAGGCAATCATAGTAGAGAACATTGAGAATTTAGAGATACAATCAGATGTTATCCTATTAAAACAAAATTAGTAGAAAATCAACCTGTAGTTGATATTAACCATTTCTAGAAATAATTCTTTCCATTCTTTAGGGGATGCTTTACTAATACTCTTGGATCAAGTTATATCCTGGATTAAATCAAGGCCCAGGTTACTTCTGTGAATCTAATCGAAATAATCAAAATGTTTCCTGAAAAACTGCAACCTAATTGATTGTATTTTAACAATCATATTATGCTTTCCCAGTAAAGTTATTTTTTTCCTAAGTTAACTATTTCGTTCTTCTCACTCCATCCAAAAGGAATAGATTGAGACACATGTCCTTTCCATGATAATACTACAGTTCTCTTCTTTGGGCACCAGAATTGAAAGATACTTCCACAGGTTCACAATGCTCAAAACAGAATTCAAGCACAGAAACTCTTCATTACTGGCACACAACCCCAAGTCCTAAACCCTCAAAATAGTGGTGGAGAATCTCAGCCCAGGACCAGACGTTGTTTGTCTTGTTTGTGCTGGCAGAGATGAATTTGAGGCTAGACAGTTCTGAGCTTTCAGATACTGGGATATCATCTGCTTATGGTTTGGGAGAGGATGGGAAAAATAAAAATAAAAAATGTTCTGGCTGAAGCAAAGCAGCTACTTTTGGGGGCCCTAGGGTGTTAAGTGATGTCAGTTCTTAGGGAAAATGCTTGTCTAGAGCTAAAGAGGAGAGTCTATTATTTTTACATACTTTTAAATTCACTTAGCAACTCATTAGAAGATGTTGAAAACTGAAATCTTTACTGCATGGTGAATTTCAAGCAGCCAGCATAATTCATATTACATTCCCATAGCAGACATTCCCTTAAAATCAATTAGCTCCTTATAGTTAACCATAAGTTAATCATGACTTCAAAATAATTTGTTTCTAATTATCAGAAACTAAACTCCCAAATCTATCTCATCACAAGAAAAAGGCTTTCTTCCACCCCACCAACACCTACCCGCCACTCTATTTTTGCTGGGGGCATACTGGTCCTTTGAAAGTGATTTTATGGTATCTCTTTGGTAGAACAATTCTCAAACCTTTCCTTATCACCTGACTCGGTAACACCCCTTGCAACTCTCATCACTAAGAAGACAGAGTGATTGAAGGAGCATCCTTATAAACTAAGCTGCCAGCCTCTACCTGTGCCCATTTTTCCTGCTTTCCTTCCTTTATTCCCAGAGAAGTGTTCCCATCAAAGTCTTCCTCTTGTGCTGTGGAACCTTTTTGTTCCCTTACCAAAGACTTTCTTCCTTCCTTTAACCTTTCTTTCTCCTATATTATAAATGGTTCTTTACCAGATCATTTGTATTAACATTAATATATTTGTTAAACAAACATATTCTATCTCCTTTCTTGAGAAAATGAAATAAAACACCTTTTCTTTTACCCAGATCTTTTAAGAGCCCTCACATTTATTCACTGCTCTTTAGGGTAAAGTTTTACAAATGCATTGCCTTCATTTTTAGGTCCATTTCACTCTTCAACCCACTTCAATTGGGTTGTAACTGCTCTTGGGAAAATTACTAACTTTATTTATAATGCCAAATACAGTAGATACATTTTTCCTTCTTATTTGACCTATCGGCGGCATTTAACACAATTCAACACAATTCTCCACATTACACGAATGGGGCTGCTCTCTTAGCTTTCCAAGTGTGGCACTTACCTAGCTTTTTCAACACGTCACTCTCGAGTTACCTGGGATCCTCTAAATTTGGAATTCTTCATATTCAACCATTACTTATTTTTAAGTCCTGTCTATGCTGGTGAGTCCCAAATTAGTTTCTCAGTTCTCTGACCTCTAGATTTATATCCGACTAGCCTCTTGGCATCTCCACTAGGATACTCAACATCTATTTCAAACATATTAGGCCTTGTGTTAGACTGAATAACAGAAGTCCCTAATCCCAGATGTCTATGTCTTAATCCTTAGAACTGTGAATATATTATCTTACATGGCAAAAAAAACTTTGCAAGTCTGGTTAAGTGAAGGATTTTGAGATGGAAGGTCATGCTAGATGATGCTGGTAGGCCCAATGTAACAACAATGGTTCTTTTAAGAGAAAGACACAACCTATAGAATAGGAGAAAATTTTTGCAATCTATCCATCTGACAATGGTCTAATATTCAGAATCTACAAAGAATTTAAACAAATTTACAAGAAAAAAACAAATAATCCCATTAAAAAGTGGGCAAAGGACATGGATAAACATTTCTCTAAAGAAGACATTTATGTGGCCAGCAAACATACAAGAAAAAGCTCAGCATCACTGATCATTAGAGAAATGCAAATCAAAACCACAATGAGATACCATCACGTTAGTCAGAATGGCAATTATTAAAATATCAAAAGGCAAGAGATGCTGGTGAGGCCGTAGAGAAATAGGAACGCTTCTACAGTGTTGGTGAGAATGTAAATTAATTTAACCATTGTGGAGGACAATGTGGTGATTCCTTAAAGACCTAGAACCAGAAACCCAGTGATTGCATTACTAGGTATATACCCAAAGGAATATAAATCATTCTGTTATAAAGATACATTCATGCATATGTTCATTGCAGCACCATTCACAATACAAAGGCATGGAATCAACCCAAATGCCTGTCAATGATAGATTGGATAAAGAAAATGTAGTACATAGGCTGGGTATGGTGGCTCACGCCTGTAATCCCAGCACTTTGGGAGGCCAAGGCAGNGAACGCTTCTACAGTGTTGGTGAGAATGTAAATTAATTTAACCATTGTGGAGGACAATGTGGTGATTCCTTAAAGACCTAGAACCAGAAACCCAGTGATTGCATTACTAGGTATATACCCAAAGGAATATAAATCATTCTGTTATAAAGATACATTCATGCATATGTTCATTGCAGCACCATTCACAATACAAAGGCATGGAATCAACCCAAATGCCTGTCAATGATAGATTGGATAAAGAAAATGTAGTACATAGGCTGGGTATGGTGGCTCACGCCTGTAATCCCAGCACTTTGGGAGGCCAAGGCAGGTGGATCACGAGGTCAGGAGATTGAGACCATGCTAGCTAACATGGTAAAACCCCGTCTCTACTAAAAAATACCAAAACTAGCCGGGCGAGGTGGCGGGTGCCTGTAGTCCCAGCTACTTGGGAGGCTGAGGCAGGAGAATGGCATGAGCTCGGGAGGTGGAGGTTGCAGTGAGCCAAGATCTTGCCACTGCACTCCAGCCTGGGCGACAGAGTGAGACTCCATCTCAAAAAAAAGAAAAGAAAAAAGAAAAAGCAAATGTAGTACGTATGCATCATGGAATATTATGCAGCCATGAAAGGGAATGAGATCATGTCCTTTGCAGGGACATAGATGGATCTGGAAGTCATTACCCTCAGCAAACTAAGGCAGGAACAGGAAACCAAACACTACATGTTCTCACTTATAAGTGGGAGCTGAACACTGTGAACACACAGACACAGTGAAGGGAACAACACACACTGGGGCCTGTTGGTAGGGGGTGAAAGGGAGAACATCAGGAAAAATAGCTAATGCATGCTGGGTTTAATACCTAGGTGATGCGATGATCTGTGCAGCAAATCACCATGACACACATTTACCTGTGTGACAAACCTGCACATTCTGCACATGTACCCTGAAACTTCAAATAAACCAAACAAAAAAAGATAATTTTTTTTTAAAGAGGAAGACAAAAGAGTAAAGTCAGGGAAGGTGACATGACCATGGAAGTAGAGGGAGAAAAAAGTATGTAATACAAGGTCACAAGCCAAAGAATGATGACAACCCCTAGAAGCGGGAAAAGGGGACAAAAAAAAAAAAAGAGAAAAAAGTTCTCTCTTTGAGCCTCCAGAAAGAACTGTCCCTGCTGACACTTTGACTTTAGCTTAGTGGATCGATTTTGGACTTCTAACATTCAGAACTGCAAGACAATACATTCATCTTCCTTTGAGCCATAAGTATGTGGCAATTTGTTTTAGCATTAATAGAAAACACATAAGAATCTCAATGTATGAAACTGGGTTTTGAATCTTTCCCCAAACCTGTTCCTCTGCAGTCTAAACTGATCCAGTAATTGGCACCTTCTCTACTCAGTTGCTCAAATCAAAACCCAAGAAGCCACCACGGATTCTTCCTTTTTCCTTTACCTCCTCCTTCAATTCATTAACAATTCCTATTAATTTTCAAATACACTTCTAATCTATATATTTCTCTCCTTTTCCACCATGACCACCTATGTCTAAGGCATTATTATTTCTCTTCAAAGGAATTAAATGGCCTTTTGAAAATAATTTCTTAGAGAAATTTTCACAAACTACTATGTAATGAACCCCATACACACATAATCCCACTATACTAGTTATCAGTATTACATGAGTCTTCTTTCTTCTCTTACTCCTCTTTTTTTTTTTTTCTGGAGACTATTTTAGAGAAAATCTTATATATCATATCATTTCACCAAAAAATACTTCATTATTTATCTCTGATAAGAACATATTTTCAAACAACCCCACTGCCATTTTATAGCTAAAATTATAAGAAGTCCTTTCTTAATATTACTGATACAGTCTATACTATATTTGGATTTCTTATTGTCTCAAATATGATTTTTATAAATGGTATGTTTTAATCACATTCAAATAGGTTCTCATATTGCATTTAGATGTTATGTTTCATAAGGGTCTTTTATTCTATAATAATTGCTTCCCATTACCAAGACATTTTATATGCCATTGATTTGTTGGACAAATGGAGTCACTGTTTTTCTGTAGAATTTTCACATTATAGATTTGGCTGGTTACTTCCTCATGGTGTTGTTTAACTTATTCCTCTGTTCCCTGTATTTCATATAAATGTAGAGGACTAACTAGATTCGGGTTCAATATTTTAGGCAAGAATACTTCATAGTGTTAATATGTGTTGCAATCATCATATTTTGAGACACATAGTAATTGGCTTTCCCAGTTTTAGTGATTAGCTCAATTGATGGGGTTCTAAGTATGTCAGCCTGATTTCTTCATTATAAAATTCTCCATTAACATCTCCACTCCTGGTTTTAGCAGCTCTGTGTGATCATTGCAGGGATCCATTACGGGTCACAAAATGGCGATTTATTAATTCTATCATTCCTACTGGTTTATTTGCTGAAACTGTATAAATAGAAACTTGCCCTCATCAACTACTCGTTACCCTGAAATACATCTTACCAAGGAAAGGGAAAACAAATGTTTCCTTTTTTTATTCTCTCTCCCCCTTAATTTAAGAATTTCAGAAAAAAAATGAGGTAGTACCCTAGCAACTTCAATGATGATCAATGTGTGTGTTTAAATTTGTCTAATAAACTTCATATATTTTTTCCTTTGACTTGTTTCAATCCATGCAATTGTATCTTTTTTAAAGTTGAGATGACTGACTTACAAAATAGCTGTACACAGTTAATGTATACATGTTAATGTATATGAATATAGGTATACACCTGTAAAACTATCACCACATATAATGCTGTAAACTTAATTATCACCTCTTGAAGTTTCCTCCCTCCCTCTTATTGTTAAGAAAACTTAAGATCTACCCTCCTAACAAATTAAGTATTCAATACAGTATCACTAACTATATGTACTATTTTGTCCAGTAGATTCCAGGATTTTTTTCATCTTGCATAAGTAAAACTGTGTACACTTTGATCAACACCTTTTCAATTCTCCCTCCCCTCAGCCCCTGGTAACCATTATTCAAGTCTCCGCTTCTATGAAGAGTTTGACTATTATTCATGTGACAGTTTCTTAGCTATCCTTGCTTCTTTTGTTACCCTTTCCAATCCATTATTCACATACCATATAAGTTGATCATAAGGGAAAAATATGTAAATTGGAAATTATTGCACTCCCTTGTTTTTTTCATGGTTACCTTCTACTATAAAATATGCCCCAAATTCCTTACCATTGATTACAAGTGCTGCCTAAGTTGGCTCCTGCCTATCTTTCTACGCCCTTTGCGTTCCATTGTCATTCTCTATGCTGGCCGACATAGAAACTGTTTTCAGTCACTTCCTGGAAAATACCAGTCTCTTTCCTATTTCAAGTCTTCTTCTCTTGATAGCTTATCTACATGAAATTCTTTCCCTTCAGATCTTTGAATATTTGTATTCTTCTTATCCTCAAGATTTCAATTCAAATGTGACCTCTGCCAAGAGGACTTCTCAGATCACCTGATCTAAAGTTGTCTCTTCTATGTATTCCCTACCTCATCTCTTTGTAAACCTTTTCAAGGCACTTATTACAAGATACATTCATCTTCTTTCTTCTCTCTTCCCTCCCTCCCTTTTTATCTTGTTTAGTTCTTCCTTCTTGGAAATTTCCATTCAATCACATGGAATCAGACTATAGAATGTATGGAAAGATGGAAAGAATTGAAAGAGTTCATCACTGAAGGCAACTCTGCATCTTTCTAGATACAAAACCTTGGGAAAGTTGTTCTGCTTACCTGTGCCTCCAGTTTCTCACCTGTAAACTGGGGTTATTGATAATCTCTATCTCTAGATTATTACAAAGATTAAACATGCACTATATGTGCACTGTAAAGCGCATACAATGGTTTTTGGCACATAGAAAATGCTCAATAAATATTAGCTATTATTCATTGTTTCATCCAATTATGCTTATAATCAGCCAATATTTTTAATACTTTGCTAAACAAAAGAAATGTATGGCAAAGAAAAAATAAAATATGGTTTCTGTCTTATGAGGCTTAAATTTTTGTAGGAAAGAAAAAAACAAATGAAATAATTACATATTATGTAAAATGACATGAATTAAACAGACAGGCTATTTTGATAAAGCATAATCATGGAGGGGGCATGTACACTTGAGGGATTAGGGCTGTATCTCTGTGGAAATGACATTTAAACTTAGGCATAAAGAATGATGAAGATTAATATGGTAAAAATGTTCTAAATGAAGAACATACAGAGCCCAGAGAGCTTGGCATATTCTGGGCACTACCAGAAAGCCAGTGTGACTTCAGTGTGCTATGCAGGGCAGAGAAGTGAATGACGTTTTGGGGGAGGTGAAATGCGGATGAGGTCCAAGAGGGTAAGATCTTGTAGATCAAGATATGAAGTCTGGATTTTATTTTAGGTCCATTTGGAAGATAGTAAGGAATCTAGGA
>NW_016811527.1:2056683-2141683 GCF_001698545.2 Rhinopithecus bieti | reverse complement strand
CTCCTGCCTCAGCCTCCCGAGTAGCTGGGACCACAGGCGCCCGCCACCACGCCCGGCTAATTTTTTGTATATTTAGTAGAGACGGGGTTTCACCGTGTTAGGCAAGATGGTCTCCATCTCCTGACCTCGTGATCTGCCTGCCTCGGCCTCCCAAAGTGCTGGGATTACAGGCGTGAGCCACCGCGCCCGGCCTCAGTCGGCTTTAAATGCCTACAGATGTCACTTTAACTCTTGAGAGCCTAGGTATCATGGTTAGGTCATTTACTTACTCCGTGGCCTTGGACAAGTCACCAAATTCCTTCATGCTTTTGCTTTCTCATCTATTAAGATAGGATTGATAATAGAACTACTTCATGGAGCTATTTCAAAGAGTAAATAAGAAAATGTGCTTAAAATTGATCTAACACGTTAGGCACCGAGGAATGATTAAAAATATTAACAAAGATGCTTTATGTAAGTATCATCACTGCTTCTCTCTAGGTAGGTTGAGGCATGTCTGACAAAAGGAGGCATTTCCTTTAAATGGAAATTTATAATAGATTTGGAGTCTTCCTTAGAATGAAAATCACTCTTTATAGAACATTATTTTATTATGCACAACTCATGTGAAGTAAACAAAGTGAAAATGGAACTTTGCATGGTTTGATTAATATACCATTATTGCATAAAAAGATTCTATATGCTGAGTAGTAGTGGCTACATTAGAATATTGTTTGGTGTAAAGTTTCACCATATGCTTTTTTCACAACCCATCCCAGCGAATGCACTATTATTTGGTATAAAATAAATCAGATATACTGAATAAAAAATGAAATATTATAACCCATTAACAGCCATATCACATATGTGAGCACTGAATAACATATCATTTTAATGTCTTAAATAACATTACCATTTATGGGGATAGTGCAATGACCCCATCCTCTATGTCTAGTTTTAATTTTTAGAACTTTGTTTACAGTAACTCATTCTATCTCCTATCTGGATGTGGATTTACCATTCTGAAACTTCACTGTAATAGTTTTCTTTGACCCAGTGCCAAGGTATTAATTTATATGTAAACCTATCTTATAATAATGCCTGGGCTCTATGAAGTGTCTTTGGTTGGTGTTTAAAGCAAAGCTAACTGATATTTAATTTTATTTTTACAAACAACACATTTCCCGCTGATTCATATTTTCATTTCATATTAAAATCCTCTTGTAATTGTTGTCATTCTCTCCTTGTTTTCTTCTAATTATTTTGCCTAAATTCTTAATTATTCAGTGACTGGATATTTAATCTGTGGATTTTCCAAATCCTCTCTTTTTAATTCTTTTACTGTTCATTCTAGAGCACTTAAATGTTTTTTACTTTTATAATTTCACCAGATGATAAATGATGGTAGAGTGAGAAGTTCATATTAAAATAAGCAGTCTGCCCTTTTAATAAAGATTCCTGGTAAAAAGCTTTTGATGCCAATGAATGCATGAAATAAATGTTTTAACCATTTGTGGATTGGAATCCTTTCACCATCCTATATAACTTAAAGTCAAAACTACAGTTTGCTCTTAGAATAATTTTATAATATCATAAACATATTACATGTAATTATATTAGTATATGTAATTAATATATAATATATAACATAATAATTTTACCAAAAGCAAAGCTGCAAGTGTTAAAAAGAAAACCTAATAGTCACACCATTCCACACCACCTACTAAACTGCACACAGCTTGCAACAATGGGGAGGGGAAAGTTTTCTTCACAAATTTGAGAGGATTAAGTAGTTCTTACATAGAAAAGTCCTTGAATAGATTTAGAAATTAACCTGAAAAGTGAGGTTAAGGACAATGTCAAATATCAAAATAAGCAACAGTTATGTCAATCAAAATACTGTTATAAGCCCATGACTTAAGGAAGAAGAAAATTACTTGAGGAAATTGTGATGTAGGCAGAAAGTATGCATAGGAATCCTACTCATCATTCATATGCTTCTCTCACTCACTTTTGGCTTTTTTTTGACCCCAAGATGTTTTTATGTTGCCCTGTGACTGTGGAAAAACAGCTATTGTCCCCAGTGCCCTCTATCAGACTACCTTTTGAACGCAGGTAACTGTACTCAGCTATTTGCCTTTCACTCTACACAGGTCAGAATTTGTATTCTCCCTTCCTGTTAACTTTCCTGTTGACTAAAACAAAATTAATTCATACTAAAGTGTGGTTATAACCTTTTCTTCCCTATAAGAAAATTTTCACTGAAAAGATTTTTAAACTCAATGGAATTCTGAATTACTTTAATTTCTGGAAATTTCACAAAGAACAGAATGTTTCGTCACAATGCATGTTTCTGTAAAATCAATAAACTCAATTGGCAAGTAGAATGACATCAGTATAGAATGTAGCATTAGCACCACCGGTAACAGTCACTGAACACAAAATATATTGATGCAATTGAATGCAGCACCCTACTTCTTCCTATTGGCTCTGTTTGGGCACATTCTGTCTTAGAGATGTTTATTAAGCCTTCTCTCTGTCTTTGTGAATTTTATTTTGTATAAGTCTTCCTTATTTCCTTCCATCAAGCTATTTTTATTTATATTTACTGCAGCTTCTTTATTAAAAATTTATATTTATTAACTAGTTTTATTAAAATTGGTATTATTTTGTTAGTACTTGTTTGAGACAGGGTCTTGCTCTGTCACCCAGACTGGAATACATTGGCCCAATCAAGGGTAGCAACAGCCTCAACCTCCTGGTCCCAAGCTATCCTTCCATATCACCCTCCCAAGTAGCTGGGACCACAGGCATGCACCACCATGTCTAGCTAATTTTATATTTTATTTTATTTTTTGTAGAAATGGGGTGTCTCTGTGTTGCTCAGGCTGGTCTTGAACTCCTGGGCTCAAGCAATTCTCCAGTCTCAACCTCCCAAAGTGCTGAGATTACAGGCCTGAGCCACACTGCCCACTTATTAGATTCTTGGTGACAAAGTTACATGTTTTGATGGTTCACCAAACCCATTTTTCCCTTAAGCTTGTTATTTTTATCGAATGATTTTGCAGAATTGTGAGGTTTTTTTCAGGAACATACATCACATAATTATAGGAGTGTTTGTAAAGTATTTTAAAAGTGTGGGGAAAATATCCTTCCATCCTACCTCTTCTTTTTGTCCTTCCCTTCTTGCAGGAGGCAGCCTAGAGAGAGAGACAAAGGAACATTTTTTCTTTCTCTCAGCTCCCTGCATTTTAAGTCTGTCATAAGGGTTCAAAGCTACTCAGTCACCTAAAATCACGTATCTTCTCCTACAGTTATTATCAATAATGATACACTTAATTACCAAAGGTTTCAAATGAGTACAATTCCAATGTTACTTTTCATGTCTTAATTTTTACTAATATTCTCTTAATTTTAATCAGGTCCAAGATTCTTTGTTTCAAATGTCTTTTCCTATGAGCATGTATAACATTTTGAGAAACAGTCTCCTTATATCATCTTCTTCCTTATCACTTACTGTTCTGACACATTTTGGAAAAGCTTTGGAAGTCTGTAACTCTCCCAACTGTTGTCTTTAAGATTTTAATCAGGGCCTGTTCTAGGCTTAGAAAGTCCTGAAGAACATTCAGTTTCCTCAAATAGTCTTCATGTCTCAGATTTTCAGATAGTCTCTTGATTCTATAAAATGTAAAATGCTATAAATTTGGCTAAAAGGATGAGATCACATCAGTTATCCATCCCTATGAACAATGTGATGAGACATTACCTTTTGTAGGAAATAATGAGGACATATCTCAGAGTCTTCTGGCCTTCTTATCCTCAGAGCTTCTGCAGGTATTCCAAAAAGTAGGAAGATATTTTCATGCCAAAAAATTTAGAAGAGAATAAGATAACACACGCTCCAACAAAACACGTAATATTTATTATAAATGACAGAAGATAAATCAAGAAAAAAATTGGAGTATAGAAGTGGAGCCAGATGTAAAGTTAAAAAAAGCACAGTGAAGCATAAATTTGGCTCAGCTCTCTAGTAGCCAATGTGAGAAGGGTCATCTATCCAATATACTGTGTTCATTAGCTGAAACAAATCAGTTATTTAGAGGACATAGACTTACTTTTTGAACTAATAACAGAGAAGACTTCTTCTCTGAGGATTTGATGATCTATGTGATAAGTAAGGGAGTTTTTTGCACTAAGGAAAAGTGGGCTGGCTCTTCTCAACCTTGCTTCATTCAACAGATTTAGTCAGAATGATGTTGGGACTCAGAAAATACCCCAGAATGAAGGCCTTGGAAGGAAAAGTGTTTCTCTGATCTCTTGCCCTCCTGTTTCTCAGTCCACTTCTCCCCTTAGGCTAGTCATAGAAACTAGAATCACTTTTCCCCAAGGCAGGTTGTAAACACCAGAACCCCCTTTCCCCAAAGCCAGCCATAAAACCTAAAATCATTACTCACTGTCCCTCTGCCTTTCTGTATAAAAACTACTCATAAAGAAATTATGTGACCCACCTTCTTTGACTATGGGTTATAAGATCCCCATTCCAGAGATGGTGTTGCCTCACACCAAGAAGGAATGCATACATGCTCAGAGAGGCCAAGAATCTAGACAGACAGGCCCTGCTGGGATCCCTCACTCAGTCTGTTAGCATGAGATCATACCCTTTTTGTGCAATCATATTTCTACATAGTCATCCATATTTTATTGAACCTCAGCATAAAAATGGACACTTTCTCCTTTATCTTTGGGTCTTCATTCTGAGGGCTCCTGTGTGTACATATTACATAAACTTGTATGCGTTTTCTCCAATTAATTTCCATTTGTGAGTTGACTTCTCAGAGAAACTTCAGAGGGCCATAGAGAACTTTTCCCTTGGCCCCGACAGTCTTTCCAGGTTAAGGATGCAAATTACTGAACTGATATAGGTTAATTTTATTTCCCATACTGTATACTAGTTCTTAGAGGGTAGAATTTGTTTTTCATAGAACTTGAATATTTTCTAGTTGGTGTTTATTAAATCATAAAATGAATGGATAAAAATATGTACATATGGCAGGAGGGGGGCCTCATTGACTGACTCATCTCTCCTCAGCATTGGGTGGTACAAAGTATGAAGATGCTAACACGGCTGGCTATAAGCAAAACGTTAGCCCAGTTTTGTTTGCTGGAGGTGTCTTTCATACTTACCTTTTAAAAACTCCTTCTGCTCACTTTTAGCCTCATCAGATGCCTCTGCTCCTCAGCACCAAGTATCTGTGAGTTCATCTACCTTTGCTACTGCTTTGAGGAGTCAGTTTTCTGGGGGTCTCAGAGTACCACATTTGACTAACTGTTGGGAAAATGGGTATGGGGGTATTTATGTCAATGAGTGCCTAGTAGTTGTCCAGTGTGAGATCCTATACACTGAAAGTGGTTCTTTGAGGCCTATGAGATACATCTTTAATGAGACTTCCTTAAGCTGAGGACGTTTCCCTTTCCTTCATTCATCAAACAATAAAAACTGTTGTCACCCATTCAGGAGGTATGTGCTTCCGTTTTTTTTTTTTTTTTTTTTGAGATGGAGTCTGGCTCTGTCGCCCAGGCTGGAGTGCAGTGGTTCAATCTCAGCTCACTGCAAGCTCTGCCTCCCAGGTTCACACCATTCTCCCGCCTCAGCCTCCTGAGTTGCTGGGACTACAGGCGCCCACCACCACACCCGGCTAGTTTTTTGTAGTTTTAGTAGAGATGGGGTTTCACCGTGTTAGCCAGGATGGTCTCAATCTCCTGACCTCGTGATCCGCCCGCCTCGGCCTCCCAAAGTGCTGGGATTAAAGGCGTGAGCCACAGCGCCCACTTCTATTTTTAATTAAAGCAGGCAAGATTAATATAATAAACAAGTTAATTTTTGTTTGGAGTTAGGAATTAAAAGCCAAGAATAAGCTATGTAACCTTAGGCAAGTCCTTCAATATCTGTATAGCTCTTGCTCCTGGTATGTAAATTGAAATAATCTCCTGATATGTAAATTGAGATAATTACTTGCCCTTTCTAACACCAAGACCATCCCAGTCTTTAGTCCATTATCATTTATTGTACTTACCATTTTATCTTATGAACATATCATTTGAAGGAAGAAACTGTTTTATTGGTTTGTATCCTAAATGCTTATCACAATGACTGTTACATTGTATACTCAATAAAACGTCCATTGGTCCAATGAATTAATGAAAATATTTGGAAATCTTCACAGTGCAAAATAAATGTAAGTTCTTTGAGGGAAGCAGGTCGAACTTTACCATGTTTTCCTCTCCTTTGGGCCTGGTAGTTCCTGCCTGTGGTCCAATGGTACCCAGCAGTCAGTACCAGTCCATATAGACAGATTGGATAGTGCCTGGATGTTGATACATTTTACACCTTCATCCTTCTGTAGGTATCCTCATTCCAAAGGTCCTGAATTCCCTTTGGATCATTTGGTGTACGGTGTCATACATTGCTCCTCACGTACAACCACATACTGTTGAATACCTGTAAAAAAATAAAAATGTTGAGTATTTATTGTTGCACGTTTTGCATGCATCCAAGTGCGCCAGGTTTATGACTTTTCCATAACTATGACACTGACGATTTATTGAGATCTTATTACATACCAGACATTATGTACTCACATGTATCAACTCATTCAATCCTCACATGTCTATGACATAGGTACTGTTGTCATCTCCATTTTGCATATGAGAGGAATTTCCTCCCTTTTGAAGGAAAAAAAGTGTTTAAGTATTAATATTTTGCCCAAGGTCACAAAAAGTGGTAGAGCCTAGGTTCTACTATGGGCTATCTGCCTCCAGAGTCCAATTTTGTAGCCATTATGTTATGCTAACTTTTGACTAATTGTTTCAGTCGCTGTATTTTTATAATTCATTTTTCTTTTGGGAAGGAGTAATAAAAATCCTGAAGCTTATTTTATGGAATACGTACCCTTTACTTCTACAGTTCCTCCAAGTTTTAACTGAGGTTCCCTTTATGTGCTTATACTGATAATGATAACTCTATAGTATTTATGAAATACATAAAAAATAGAATTTGGAAGAATGTTCTTGTTTACCACTTAGTAAAGGAATTGTTAAATCAAGTTTTTTTTAAAAAAAAACAAACCAAACCACCAGAAACCTACTCAAAATCATACCCTAAAATTCTAAAGAAATGTTTGATTTAAAACATAGAACACCTTATAAGGAGCTATTTTTTCCCGCTAGCTTAACTCAAGTCTAGCTTGCTGTAATTGTAGCATTTACATGAGATGATCACTATCTTAGCATCAAAATGGTGACGGTTATAACTGTACTGCTTGCTACTCAATTATCTTGTAAATTGACAATTTTGTACATGTATGTCTCTCCATGATGGAAGATCTTGCGTTACATACCACCAAAGTTTAGCAAATTAGTTTTTATACTCTAATACTTTAATATGCAATGAATAAAAGGGCAGAAAAATCAGAGTTACAATAAATGTTAGGCTATTTCAGAACACCAGTTTTCACACCTATTTTCTTAGCATACAGAAGCTCAAAAATCATACATTAAGCAGTTTGAATTGTCCTGAAGTTATATTCTGAAGGGGCTGTAACACTTAAGAACTGATAATATTAAAAAGGCAAAAGCATTATAACTCATAGACAGCACACAAGACTTCTTACTTCATCTATAAAACGTGAGAATGTCAATGTTTTATTGGCTACAAGTATAAGGAGGGAAACATCAGCGAAATAAATTTGATAACAAGATTCACACTTCATTACAACTGATTTTCCTAAATTCACAACTTTCACATTTGGCTGCGTGAAAGAGCAAAAAAAAAAACAAAAAAACTAAACTAAAAAGGGAACTTTCACTACTTGTAAGTAGGCCAACTCACATGATCCCTTCAAATGAGAGTTTAAATGAGAATGAGTACACTTTTCTAGCTGGGAAAATATTTTCCTTGATTAAGTGAGTTTAAATAATTTACCCATGGTGATGAATAAGCCCTTGGGCTAGGCTCAGAAACCTCCTCTACCAGCCTGTTTCATAAGAATTACACAGATATTTTTATAGGACATACATGAAATATTTGTTTTTTGGTTGTAATAGTAGAGACAAGAATTTTTGAGAATCCATACGATTTCTGTCTTTCAGGTCTCTTTCTCCTAAATGCACCTTCTGAGTTTCTTAGATATGCCGTACAATTACAAAGACCATTTTACTTAACGGATTAATGTGTTCATCAACTTTAGCACCCTATGTATGTGGTAAGAGTAATGAGAACAGGGCTATTTAAACTGCTTCCTCATATCCTTCCCCTTAATTACCAGTAGTGAAGTTTACTTAGAAAACAATGAGGAAGTATCATAGCCTACAGGCACCTAGGGATGGGGAATTAATTCAGACTGAGAAAATATGGCTCTGGAGAGATACTAAAGTCGTACTGGAAATGTATGAAGTCTAAAAGAACTCTTTCTCCTCAGCTTCAGACTTAGATAAGGTGTGAGGTGTCAGGAATGTGCATGGACCCTTCAAAACTGACATTTTCATCTGTGTTCTTCTGCCTCCCTCCCCCACGAAACAAAATATACGGAAATACAAGTGCTTGGTACTACATGCTTTTGAGGCTTAAAAGCCCAGTAATAAGCACGCTGTATCCGTTGTTGAGGGGTAACTTTTAAGTAAACATCACCAGAAGAATCTCTTCAAATGGAGAATGAAGTCACTCTCCCTCCCTAGAGGCTACGAGGGAAAAGGGAGACAGATATTCCCCCTACTTGCACGTGGGATCTCCCTTTCTCCTCCGACCTCGCTATGCCTCTCCCACGCAGGTCAGGCTGCCTTGGGAGGTAGCTGGGAGAAAAGGCAACGCTCAGTCCTCCATGGCAAAGTCTTTGGTCTTCTCCTCCTGGTCTCCCACTTTGTAGCGCAGCAGCACGCGCAGGCGACGGGGGTTGTCCCGGGAGGGCAGCAGCGTGATCTCTCCTGAAACATCCGTGTCTTGCTCCACTTGCACTGGCTCGTTTAGGTAGAGAAGCGCCTGTTTCCAGTGCGTGGCGGGGTGAAAAGGCGAGGTGGACAGCACCAGGGGTTTCTCCGACTCCCCTCCAGGGAAGGTCACCTGGAACCAGATGGCAAAGCCATGCATGGGCGCCGAGCCATAGCAGCTGCAGCGGAAGCGCCCGCCCACTCCGGCCTCCAGCTCCTGCTCCAAGCCGGCGCGGGAGAGCTCTAGTTGCGCAAAGCGCTGCGGCCGGGCCAGCACGTCCTCGCCGGACAATCCCTGCACAACGATCTCCGAGTGGCCCATGAGGCAGCGCGTGGCGAAGCCCTCCAGGCAGCTCATGTCCACACCATAGTGCTGCTTCACCTGGCTCCAGAAGCCCAGGCGCCATTCCAGCATCTGGTCGCTGATGGGGGCTATGAAGAGCTCGGCGGAGGCCGGCAGGAGAAGACCGCCCTCCTTCAGCCACTTGGTTCGCGCGTGGAGGACGGAGCTCAGCATGGACTCGTGCAGGAGTCCGTAGCCCATCCATTCGCTCACGATGGCATCCACCTGTTCCGGCAACTCCACAGTCTCCACCGGTCCCGGCAGGACGTGCACCCGGTCCTCCAGCCCGTTGAACCTTACCACCTCCCGGGCCTGTTGCCAGATGGCGCTGGCCTCTACCGCGTACACGCGCCGGGCCCCGGCCTGGGCACAGAAGATACTCAGAATGCCGGTGCCCGCGCCCACGTCAAGTACCGTCTTGCCTCGCAGTGCTGCCCAGTTCCGCAGGATACCCAGGCGGTAGGCATCGGTGCGGACGCGGTCTGCGATCATCTCCTCGTGGACCGAAACGTCCGAGTAGCACTCATAGTACAGCTGGTCCCGCTCCCGCTTAGTCCTCCGGGGTCGCTCCAGGGCCGCCTCCCGCTCCGCGCCATCTTCCTCTTCAGTTCCCTCCCCTCCTTCGCCGCCGCCCCCCGACTCAAGCTTTCTTTTCTTGGGCTGCGACATCTTGGCCGCTTTGGCCGGCTCCCGGCGGGCGTAGCGCGCCACGGCGCGGGCTCCAGGAAACGGGGGCTTCTGGGACTTGTAGTGCGCGCTTGTCTTTCCTACTTCCTGCGGGGTCGCCGGGCCAGCGGGGCGGAAGGTCTTCCGTGCCTACCCACGGGAGCTGTTTTGTATTGCTCTTCTGGTGTCTTGGCATCCCTTTTGCCGCCCACGACACCCACATTCTGAGATCCTTTCATTCCCCCTCCCACCCTTAGCTTCTCAGTTTTTTGCTTTCACTCCCTTCCTGAAGTAGACACGCCCACTTAAGACTAATAATCCACCTTTGTTTCTTCTGCTCAACTCACCTCTGGCGAGTTGTTTTGTTTGTTTTTGGATACAGAGTTTCGCTCTTGTTGCCCAGGCTGGAGTGCAATGGCGCTATCTCGGCTCACCGCAACCTCCGCCTCCTGGGTTCAAGCGATTCTCCTGCTTCAGTCTGCCAAGTTGCTGGGATTACAGGCGCACGCCACCACGGCCGGCTAATTTTGTATTTTTGGTAGAGACGGGGTTTCTCCCTGTTGGTCAGGCTGGTCCCGAACTCCCGACCTCAGGTGATCCACCCGCCTTGGCCTCCCAAAGTGTTGGGATTACAAGCGTGAGCCACCGCGCCCGGCCTAACTCACCTCTGGTTTTATTCCACCAAATTAACATGGCGGCACCATACACACACTACCGTCTTAACTGGACAACTGTAGCTCTTGAAGTGCTCCATATGTGGCAATTTAGAAATTGCACTACACATTTCTCTCTTCTGTTTTCAGTGGAGTTAGAGTGCAAATGTAACAAAATTAAAACCTAACAATGCAAAATATTGATTCTGATTCCAGTATGACCACTAATTAATTGAGTGATTTAGGGCAAGTAATAGAACTTATCTGGCCTTCTGTTGCCCATTCACCCACCAGAGAATCTTCATTGCAGTTGGGGAAGAATTATGTTTCTGGTTCTACTTAGAAGAATAGTTACTTGGCTTTCGGCCCTGCTCTGATAATTCTGTGGCTCACTCAAGAGTTAAATCCAGAGAAGTGCAGACTCAAGAGCCGTCTGATACAAGCAAACTCGTTGCTAGGTGTATTCTATATATATATATATATATATATATGCATTTTTTTTTCTCTCAGAAATAACGGAATCTCTTTGTTTCGATCACTGTCTCAATGCAACTCATTTTTTCCTGTATTTCCTTGTCTGGGCAATATTGACACTTTCCTCTTTCTCTTCTATTTTCTTGTAGTCAACCATCAGCTGTTACTCTCTTTTGTTCATAATGGAAATAAAATATATTTTTAAATATGTGTGGCATTTAAATGAGTGTCTGCGTTATTAACAAGGTGAGCATAATGCCATTTTCTCCGAGATTTAAAAAGGCACCCAGAGGAAAATGGACTTTTATTTTCTTGTGGTCTTGAATTATGTCCTTGTAACCAATGGGCCTGTATTCCTTGTCTGGGATCAAAGTTCTTTCATCCTATTTTCTCTATTAATCTTTCGTTAGCAGAATAGGTTTATTGATGTGGCATCCTCAGCTGTACTCTACTTCTAACTCAAGTCTCTCCATCCTGGCTGCTCATTAGAATTCTCTAAGGAGCTTTTTAAAAAAATACCTATTCCTGGGTCTACCTCAGACCAATTAAATCAGAATCACTCCAGTGGAACCTGGGCTTCTAGTTTTTAAAAGCTCCCCAGGGAATTCTAATGGGCAGCTAGAGTGAGAACAACTGTTTCTCACTATAATAATCTTAGTTAAATATTGTTTCGTTATTTTAATTGGGTAAATTATATTTTTTTCAGTGGCCTGGGCTCAACCATTTAAGGCTAAAAACCTTGAAGCATTTCTTCTCTTTTTCTGCCTTGATTTAATATCTTATTTTAAGATAATTGAGGCCCAGTGCAGGACATCAGATTAAAGTTGTAAATGAGACCACTTTAATACATTACTTTTATTCATAGGTTGATGCTTAGTGTATACTTTTGCCATTCTTTCTTTCCTCAAAATGTCACCTTTTCCTTTTAAATACGTTCATTCCTTCACACAATTTTCAATTCACTTCCTTATGGTCTCTTTTAAGAAAATTCTGAATATAAGTTTCATTGGTTTTACCTCCAAAATACATCTTGAATCCATCTGCTTTTCTCCATTTCTATTGTCAACACGCTAGTTTAATCTTCCATATTTACTTGCCTGGAAATTAGTCTCCTAAGGGATCGCTCAGCTTCTAATCTAAACCCTATCTAATCCCTTCTCTACATAGCTGAAATAATAAGCTTTTATAAAACCCATTGAACCATGTCATTCTTCAGTAACTTCCCATGTTAGTTACTGGAACAATTCAGTAACTTCAGGTAACTTCCCATCTCATCTCATACCATTTTTTCCCAACTCGTCACTGGGCTCAAGATATACTGGCTTCTAATAACACATTTCTTTCCTGTGTCAGGTCTTCATGCATAATCTTCCGGTGCTGAGAAAATTGTTTTTCTCCTTAACACTTCACTTTAATGGCTTCTTCTTATCCTTCATGTCTCAACTTAAATGTTACCTTATGAAAAAGGCCTTTCCTGGCTACCTTAAATAATATTTTCAAACCCAAGAGACTATTTTGTTCCCTCCTAGCATTCATTATTATCTGTATGTATTTAATTAATTTATTTGTTTTCTATACAATATCAACTCCAGAAGACTTGGACTTTGGTATTTCCACTGTTGTAGTCCCTAGCACTAAAACAGAAACTGGCACATAGAAAGTGTTCAATAAATAGTCTTCAACAAAGTCTATTGTGGATGCACAAATTATTATTCATACAGGAAGGAGTAGAGAGTTTTGCTTCGTTAGTTCAGTGTGACAATGTGACTTGGTAAACTCTAAGATAGATCCAGATATAGATAGAATGTAGAATGCTCCCAGAAATGAGAATAGTATAAATTTTAAACACTCTTAATGCTTCTAGATAGAATAATGGTAAGCACCAAACATTACCGCTAGAGTAGATTTAAAAAGGCCTGTGGCACTTTCCTTTTCTGCACTTGTATTTGATATAGAGAAGGAGTTCCTTACTGATCTTTTTTACCACAATGAGATGTTTTAAGTAGGAAAGGGACCTCGATCACAGCCCTTCCCCAAGCCGTGCAGCTCAGCAGCAAACCACCTGCATGGGAGAAGAGTTGGAGTTCTGCTGGCAGAGCATTCTTTGTATTTTCATTTCAGCGGTCTGTTTGCCATGTCTATTCAATGCTCAAACCCAGTTTTTCAAACAAATGATCTTGAAATTAATTTAGTGCATCTTGACCACTATTAAGAAGAAATAATAGATGAGAAAATGCTAAATGTGTCAAATGAGTAAAGGTGGGTATTATTTCATAAAACTTGTTTCATGGCTCACACCTGTAATCCTAGCACTTTGGGAGGCCGAGGCAGGCAGATCATGAGGTCAAGAGATCAAGACCATCCTGGCCAGCATGGTGAAACCCTATCTCTATTAAAAATACAAAAATTAGCTGGGCATGGTGGCACGTGCCTGTAGTCCCAGCTACTCAGGAAACTGAGAGAGGAGAATCGCTTGAAACTGGGAGGGGGAGGTTGCAGTGAGCAGAGATTGTGCCACTGCACTCCAGTCTGGCAAAAGAGCGAGACTCCGTTTAAAAAAAAAAAAATACTGTATGTATATTTCTTGCTTCAGGTTATGGTTAAAAGCTTGAAATATACAGCTTTCTGTTCTCCAAAAACACTATGAATTTTGGGATTTCTGTACTTTTGCTTTGGGTGCCTGTACTCTTCCCTCCTCTCACTCATCTTTTTAGCTAATGCTCAAATGTTTTTTCAACCAGTCTATGGCCCTTTAATACATATAACTCTTTTTGCACTTGTATCATTGTATCAGAACTATTTATATATCTGGCTTTGGATTGTGGACTTTGAACACCAACATTTTGTACTTTTCACTTTTATGCTGAGAACCTAGTACATTGTGCTGGAATCTGAACCTTTCTATATTACAGTTTTTGCTCCCAAGTATACTGAGGTTCACAGATGTGCCTTGGATGACTGGGAGAATCATGATCTATTTTCTGTATCAAACGCACTCATTTATTTGTTCAACCATTCATTTATTCAACAGGCATTCTGGACTTTTATCATTCTAGAAATAAGGATAAAGTAAACAAAAAGCAGACATTCTTATCTCTGAGGAACTTATATTTTTGTGTTAATCTTATCTATTATTATTATGCTTTCTTACTAACAATTTATTATACCACTTTTAAATCTCAATTCTCATGTAATATTTTGTCTTGGATGTACTGATGTGATTTCCTCCCACAGATACTTATTTCTAAATTTCTTTCCCCTTTTAATTCGAAGGTTTATTATTTAAAAATATTTTTTAAAGCCTAGTGTAAGGATTGAAGATAGTTCCTTCAGGATTTCAAAAATTCACTGTAATTCTCAAAGTGTGTGTTGAGGAAGAGTGAAGGAGCAAAGGCATGAAAAATGTTATAACTATCTCTTTGATATGAATATTCATTAAATGATGTAGTTCCTGCCATTTTGCAGTTACTTGGAAGCTGTCAGCATAGAAAGATTTCTGTTAAAAAAATTATGGACAATAAAGACAAAAATGGTGACTTTCGTATCTAAACAAATTGGAGCATCAAACATAGAAAGCCTAGGTATATGTTATTATCTTGATATATATAGTGTCTTTTAGGTCCATGGTGTATTGGCCCAGCTATTAAACCCCATACTAAAACAGATGAATAGCAAATTCATAGCTTCTTGATGATATTATTATGAGTGGGTGTAAATCTTTAAAAAAAGTTTGTATTGAATTGTTTAGGTAGTATAAACAAGGATATTATACACTTAGTTAATAATTATCAATTCAGTTTATATTTATTGAGCCCACTTAAAATACAGAATATAGAACTGTAACAAGTTCAGGTATAAATATTGATTGTGACATCTTAACAATTTCTACTATAAATCAGGCCAACCGTAATAGAAATAGTAAAGAAAAATGAGAATGTAAATTATAATGTGGGGAAAAGTTATGTCTCAGTGCATCCATGGAAATATACACCTGCTTACCTGCCTAAGGCATAATGAGAATCAGGTAGCTTAATGAAATTCAGATATTAAACCTAATGAATATCATTTAATAGAACTTCTCCCCCTTTTTTATTCTTTTGTGCAAACCTTTAACATGAAAGAAAGCCAGCTATTGGCGCTTTTTTTTTGGCTGTGTCATGCTTTTTTATTTTCTAACTTTTATGGGTACATATTAGGTGTATATAATTATGAAGTACATATGATTTTTTAAAAATTTAATTTAATTTTATGTTATGTTCCAGGATACACGTGCAGGATTGTGCAGGTTTGTTACATAGGTAAACATGTGTGATGATGATTTGCTGCTCCTATCAACCCATCACCTAGGTATTAAGGCCCATATGCATTAGCTCTTTATCCTGACGCTCTCCCTCCCCCATCCCTCTGAAAGGCCCCAGTGTATGTTGTTCCCCTCCCTGTGTCCATGTGTTCTCATCATTCAGCTTCCAATTACAAGTGAGAACATGCGATGTTTGGTTTTCTGTTCCTGTATTAGTTTGTTGAGGATAATGGCTTCCAACTCCATCCATGTCCCTGCAAAGGACATGATCTCATTTCTTTTTATGGCTGCATAGTATTCCATGGTGTATATGTACCACAGACGACATGATCCTATATCTAGAAAACCCCACAGTTTCTGCCCAGAAGCTCCTTGAGATGATAAGCAACTTCAGCAAAGTCTCAGGATACAAAATCAATGTGTAAAAATCACAAGCATTCCTATACACCAACAATAGACAAGCAAGTCAGATCATAAATGAACTCCCATTCACATCTGCTACAAAGAGAATAAAATACCTAGGAGTACAGCTAACAAAGGAAGTGAAGGACCTCTTCAAGGAGAACTACAGACCACTGCTCAAGGAAATAGGAGAGGACACAAACAAATGGAAAAACATTCCATTCTCATGGATAGGAAGAATCACTATCGTGAAAATGACCATACTGCCCAAAGTAGTTTATAGATTCAATGCTATTCCCGTTAAACTACCATTGACATTCTTCACAGAATTAGAAAAACTACTTTAAAAATCATACAGAACCAAAAAAAAGCCTATATAGCCAAGACAATCCTAAGCAAAAAGAGCAAAGCTGGAGGCATCATGCTACCCAACTTCAAACTATACTCATTACAAGGCTACAATAACCAAAAAAGCATGGTACTGGTACAAAAACAGACACATAGACCAATAGAACAGAATAGAGATCTTACAAATAAGACTGCACGTCTACAACCATCTGACCTTCAACAAACCTGACAAAAACAAGCAATGGGAAAAGGATTTCCTATTTAATCTGGAATAACTGGCTAGTGCTGGAAAAACTGGCTAGTCATATTGAAAAAGTGAAAATTGAAACTGGACACCTTACTTATACCTTCTACAAATTTTAACTTAAGATGGATTAAATACTTAAATGTCAAACCCAAAACTATAAAAACCCTAGAAGAAAATGTAGGCAATACCATTCAGGACATAGGCGCAGGTAAAGATTTCATGACAAAAACATCAAAAGCAATTGCAACAAAAGCAAAAATTAACAAATGAGATCTAATTAAACTAAAGAGCTTCTGCAAAGCAAAAGAAACTATCATCAGAGTGAACAGACACCCTACAGAATAGGAGAAAAATTTTGCAATGTATCCATCTGACAAAGGTCTAATATTTGGAATCTACCGAGAACTTACACAAATTTACAAGAATAAATAAACAACCCCATTAAAAAGTGGGCAAAGGACATAAACACACACTTCTCAAAAGAAGACATTTATGCAGCCAATGGACACATGAAAAAAAGCTCAATGTTACTGATCGTTAGAGAAATGTAAATCAAAACCACAATGAGATACCATCTTACGCCAGTCAGAATCCTATTATTAAAATCAATAAAAAACAGATGCTGGTGAGGCTGCAGAAATATACGAATGCTTTTCCACTGTTTATGGGAATGTAAATTAGATCAACCATTGTGGAAGACAGTGTGGCCATTCCTCAAAGACCTAGAACCAGAAATGCCATTTGATCCAGCAATCCCATTACTGGGTATATACCCAAAGGAGTAGAAATCATTCTGTTTTAAAGATACATGCACATGTATGTTCACTGTAGCACTATTCACAATAACAAAGACATGGAATCAACTCAAATATCCATTAATGATAGACTGGACAACTATTGGCCTTTATGAAATTCTTATGTTCTCATGGTAGTTTGCTATTGAGGGCATTTGAATTGCATGGAAGTAATTATACTCCCATTATACTTGTAGTAGTCTGGTGATTCTTAAAGTGTGGTCTCTAGACCAATAGCAGCAGCATCACCTGGGAAATTGTTAGAATTACAAAATTTTGGACCGCATCCTAGATATAATGAATTGAAATCTTTGGGGAAGAGAATCTGCAGTCTTCCTTTTTAATAGGCTTTCAGGTGATTCTGATGCAAACTGCTGAAATTTGAGAACCACTGCCTACCTAGACAGTTTGAAGAGTGCAAGAACCAATGTGAGGCCATGTAGAGTTTATGGAATGGAGCATCCATTGTTTTTTTCTACTGCTGTGTAACAAATTACTACAAATTCAGTTAGCATCTTAAAACAATATGGTTTTTATTTTTATTTATTTAAATTTTTTGATCTCACAGAGGTGGTGGGTCAGAAGTTCAGGCACAGCTTAGGTATGTCCTCTGAAAGCTGCAATCAAGATGTTGACCTGGCAGCTTTCCTTTCTGGAGCTCAAATTGTCCTCCAAGCTCATGTGATTGTTGTTGGCAGAATTCAGGTCCTTGCATTTGTAGGACTGAGGTTCCCCTTTTCTTCCTGATTGTCAGACGGGGGCTACTTGCAGTTCCTTGAAGCTGCTAGCAGTTCCTTGCTATGTGGTCCTTTCCTAGACTCTTTCATAACATAGCAGCTTACTTCTTCAAGGCCAAGAGGAGAAGCTTTCCTATTTCAGGAAGGTTCCTGGTCCAAGTCCACAATCCCTCCTACAGGATGATTTTGATTAACTCAAATTCCACTGATGTGTGACCTCATTTATACTCATAAAATAATATTTTCAGCTGGAGAAATGACTGAGGATAGAGACCAACAGTATATTCCCAGCAAAACTTGATAAACTCAAAATATCTGCCGAGAAATCTGTGTCTCAGAAGAATATGGGTCTGGCTCATGGCATGTAAAGATTGAGGCAGGACAATAGGTCTGGAGGCAGGGAACCTAAGGACTTCCTAGAATTAAATCAAACTGGAAAACCCCAACTTTCCAAGCCTAAGTAAATAACATTGTAACTTCACTTCAGCCTCTTCATTTGCAAAGGGTATACACCAAGTAAATAACTTTGTAGCTTCACTTTAGCCTCTTCATTTACATAGGGCATACACCAAGTAACCAATGGGAAACCTCTAGAGGGTATTTAAATCCCAGAAAATTCTGTAACCAGCCCTCTTGAGCTGCTTACTGGAGCCTGCTCCCACTCTGTGGAGTGTACTTTTGTTTCAATAAATCTACTTTCCTTTCCTTGCTTTGTTTGTGCATTTTGTCCCATTCTTTGTTCAAAATGCTGAGAACTTTGACACCTGATGTGTGACCTCATTTATACTCATAAAATAATATTTTCAGCTGGAGAAATGACTGAGGATAGAGACCAACAGTATATTCCCAGCAAAACTTGATAAACTCAAAATATCTGCCGAGAAATCTGTGTCTCAGAATATGGGTCTGGCTCATACTGGTAACAGAAATGACTGGGTCAAATAGATGAAAACAAAGTTTTGTACAAGCTGTATGTATGCCACATCTGAGCAGAAAATTTTAATACAGCTGCATAGTTCGCCTCTGTCACCCTTGAGTTTCTAAACTCTGCCATATGAAAAGCATGCCACAAATAGTAGCTACTTTTCTAGCCTGGGACACAGAAAGGCGATTCCTGGAATGAAGTGAAGCTGAGCTGAGCCCAGGTGAACCCAGGAGAACATAGCAGGCCACAGTTCTCATGTAATGGAAGCAGGGAACAAAATACATTTTGTTGTGAACACTGAGATATTGGGGTTATTTTTTATGATAGCAAAAACAAATCTGAGTAATAATAAACATACATGATGAATTATTGAAACTAACCCAATATCCTTATTGATAGGTTTTGTTTGCTTTTTTGTTTTTGATAAACGTAGAAATTGACCCATCTGGTCTTAAAGCGTGAAACTTATATTTGATTTATCTGAGTTCCTTCCTCAGGAAATGACCTCAGGCTTCTAACAAACAAACAAACAAACAAACAAAAACATATCAAAGAACTGAAACTCATCACATCACCAGTTCAGGCAATGAGATGCCCGACACCTCATTCACCATGATTGCTTCCTTATCCCTCCCTACTTCTTTTCTTACACATTATTGCATTTCTTCCCTGCTATCTAAACCCCTAATTTTAGTGGGTCAGGGAGATGGATTTAAGACTGATCTTGGCTGCAGCACCAAATTAAAGCCTTCTCCCTTGGCAATAATCCTCTCAGTGATTGGCTTTCCGTGCAGCAGGACCTACACTGGACCTAGACTGAACGCTGGGTATTTCAGTAACATTGTTATTGTGGAATTACTACCCAAGTCATGACATAAAACATCACTAGAACTAGAATCCTCTCTATGTCCTTCCAATCGTATACTTCTCCTCTTTCCCAAAAGTAAGTATTCTAATAATACCATAAAATATTTGGTGACCTGGTTTGAACTTCATATACCTGGAATAGTAGAGTATATGCTCCTGAGAGTCATCTATGTGACTATGTATGAGATTTTTTTCACTTTCTGTGGTTTATTTTATTTTAAATTGTGAATATACCATAATTTATTTAACTGTGTTTCTGTTGTTGCACAGTTCCTCTTAAATAAAATTTATCATTCCTGACAGGACTTTCATAGTGTTTTTGGGGTATTTTTGGACAATTCTTTTAACTCTTCAAATTTTCTACTTTATGTAAATAAATATGTTAGTTTTTCTTACCATATTATTTGTTAAGTGATTAATGATAGCTAAAACTTATTGTATGTTTTTCATGTGCTATATGCTTCATTCATTCATTCATTCATTCATTCATTCATGTATTTATTCAACAAATATTTACTACCACCTAATACCATGTAGGTTCCAAAAGTATTAGGGTAAACAAAACAGACAAATCCTTGTTTTTATGACATTTATATTTTAGGAAATAATTTCCAATTACCAAAATCTATTATATAAGTATGATTATTATTATCTTTATTAGAGACAGGGTCTTGCTCTGACACCCAAGCTGGAGTGTAGTGAACTGATTAGATGGGTGTTATGATCTGTTTTCACAAATGGGAAAACAAAGGCACACAGTAGCTACATCCATCTCTTATTTATCTTTTCTACCAGATTGTAAACTACTTTCTGACAGGATCCAATCTCTCCACGGTGTCTAGGGGAGCACCACACATATAATTATAACATTAATAAATTTGATGATGATTAACATTTATTTTATGATTTTTATACACAAGAGACAACTCAATCTTCAGAAAACTTATGTGGTTGGTATTATTAGCCTCATTTTGGAGACCACAACACAAACAAAAAAATACAAAGTGACTTGCCTTTGGTCTAGGTTCTCTGTGTATTGAAGTTCATCCTTGTGGTTGCATATAACAGTGGTTCCTTCATTTTCATTGCTGTATCATATTCAGTTCTCAGCTTCCTGTAAAGCCACTATGGTATACACTACGCTGTACATAATGAATGACTTTGAGTAGACGAGGTAAGTGAGCTTCTCATTTCTTCCATCTCTGCCTTGTAGTTATTTCTACACATAAGAGGAAAAAAGTGTTTTAGACATTGTGCTTGTATCTAATCCTACATGTGTTTGACTTAACAGAATTGTAGTATGGGTATCACTATTCTGTAATCGGCTGTGTTTAAGAATCTTAGCTGGTTTATTCCCTTAAAATTGTTAAGCTCCTTGTATATAGCTAGCACTGTGCTAGGCTTTAGGAAAGAGAGGATGAAGCAGTCTCAGTCCACCCTAAGGAGCTCACAATACAAAGAGCTCATAATCCATTTGGCAGTCCTTTAATCCAGGTTTGTCTATGTTTTACAAATGATGTTGAGTGCTTTTCTCAAAAACTTGAGGATAATTCCTAGGCTATTCAAATATCTTTCCTACATGGCTCTGCAGATATTTAATTTGCACTGAATTTTGTTGTTAGTTTGAACTACTGTGTTAGTCTGATGAATACTGCTATGTTCTCTACTTCATTTTCTAATCTATATGCCTTAGGATATTATTGGACAATATAATGGCCACACTTAAGAATTCAATCAGTTTTCAGTTTCATGTATATAAAGACTTCTGTAAAGTGCTGTGAGATGACATTATAATTATTGTTGTTATTGTTGGGTTTATGCCTTATCAACATAACCAATATGAAGAAATACCTGAATGACTGAATGTGTATGTGCATGTGTGTGCATGTGTGTACGTGTGTCTCTGTGTATGTGTCTGTGTGTGTGTGTGTGGTGTGTTTAATGTTCACTGAGTTGAAGGCTTTCTCCAAGGATAGAAAGAAAAATTTAACCTATGCTTCCAGGCTTCTCTTTATATTCTCAAGTATGGTTTACAGCCTCAAGCATGGTTGTTCTTACTGACAGAACTATCTTTTATCTTCTTTTTACAAGATAAGATTAATCTATTTTTAAAGTTAATACACCACTGGCTTTATATCCTTGTTGTAGGCTTTGTGAATAGGTTAAAGCCTCTTTGTTGCATTATTTGCTGTGCAGCTACATTCAAAAATGCAATGAATAAACTGAAATTAATAACTCTGGAAGGGTGAAAAGTGATAGTATTCACCACACTCAATTACAGAAATGATCCATTACATTAATATAATAGTGATGCTATCCAAATGCAATATGGTGAATAAAAATAAAGTGACAGGCTAACAAAATTTTAGCTTTTGACTCTGGGAAGGAAGATAAATAGTTAGAAAGCATGGTTAATAGCTCAAATGCATACGCTACAAGTACTTATTTCAGTGTCAACTCTTAGCAAAGGATACCAGGCAAGTGAACTTGAATATCCATTTGATTAACTAGCTTCTTAAGAACTGAAATAAGCTTTTATATGCTTTGGAAAGAATTGCTGGCAAAAAGGCTAAGAGGGTGGGTTTAATGGAGGTAATCCTCTAATAAATTACGCCTTAGCAGTTAGAAATATAGAAAAGCAAGATAAACTTGAAGTAATCCTGATACGTCCTGTTTTACCCATTGTCTTCACTTAATAGATACTCTGGATTTGGATTAAACTGTGTTCAGTCATTACCCTGAGAAATCCTATTCTTTATGTATTCTTTTTGCCTCTTCTTACCCAGTTAATGAGTACTTTCTCACCTGTCAGTTGTGAATGAAGACAATGAATGGGTGGAGTCCTGGTTCTTTAATTCAGATCATAGATCTGTAGGGAGCCTTTATACATTCTATAAGTGGTGACTATGAGCCTTGCATGGCCATCAGATTCACCTGTGTAGCAAGTTAGAAATATGTATACCTAGATGTCTCTCTCGTAGATATTTGTTCTGCAGATCTGAGAGGAGCAAGGACAATAGTATATTTTAACAAGCTTCACTGTTGACTATGATGTAGGAACAGGTTAAAAACCCTATGCCATTGTCGATTCAGAAAGAGGTAGGAATTTTCTTAAAGTATATTTCAGCATTGATTTGAATTTATATTATTTTATATATAATTCATTTTTATTATCCAAGTAATACCTGTCTACTATAGAAACATCAGAAAACATAGAACGAAAAAGAAGCTTCAGATCTGACCACTGTTAATATTTGAAAGTATGCGAGTGGGAATTTAGAGTTAGTAACAAAGCATTTGCCTTTGCAACTGGAAGGAGAAATCCATAGATGATTCATAGAGTTATTTTTCTTGTATGTAACCAGATATTATTTGCTCAAATGGGCATTCTTTAATGAGGGAAGGATCCTATCCTTCTTTTCTTTCTCTACTGAAGCATTTTTCTGTTTTTTTTTTTTTTTTTTTCCTCTGGAAAGTGGCATAGCTGATTTAGGCATGGGAGTTCAGCAAAGCTGATAATGGACTTTTGGGATTATCAGTCTTGGTGACATACCAAAATAGTGTGATAGCATTTCACTCATCCATTCAATTTATTCGTTCAACAGACATTTATTGAGCACATACTAATATGCCAGACATCATGCCATGTGTTGGTGATACTCAGTCCTTTCCCTGGAGGATCTTCACACTCTGGGTGGGAGATGGACAACTAAACATAAAAATTTATGGTATATTTTATATGAGCTATGAAAGATATATGCACAGGATATGTTGTACATTCACATAAGGGATATTTAGACCAAAATAGGGAATCAGGGAAGATGAATATAAAGAAAGGATGTGAAAGCAGGATGTCAGAGCTGAATGATATTCACTAGTGGCCTTTGCATGAATTTGGAAATCATACAGGGGCTATTAACTCCACCTGCTGTATCAGAGTGGCTATTAACTCCACCTGCTGCCTAGAGTGGAACTCAGGAAATCTTTCTTTGTTTTCTAATGTTCCTTCTTAAAAATAGTATTCTGCTTTCTTTGTCATGGATGAATTATCCTTTATTAGGTTTCCAAGTATCTTAATAATA
Organism: Rhinopithecus bieti; assembly: GCF_001698545.2. Lineage (NCBI taxonomy): Eukaryota > Metazoa > Chordata > Mammalia > Primates > Cercopithecidae > Rhinopithecus > Rhinopithecus bieti. The sequence continues at coordinate 2,117,884 of NW_016811527.1, read as the reverse complement.
GTATTTTGAAAATCTCTCTGGATAGTTTATGTTTCTCTGTGAATCATTTTCATTTTTATTTGTTTTGATACTATTTTTCAATGTATAGGTCAGATTTTTTGAGTAACTGCTTTCAATCTCTTGCTGGAAAAGTTATAGACCTGACTTTCAACCTCTGTGAAGTGCATGGGGTAAGAAGGCAAAGATCTGGGCATTCAGGATGTAAATGCTCAATGGGGTGAAACAGCCATCCAGCTCGTATTAGTCAGTTTTCATGCTGCCAATAAAGACATACCCAAGACTGGGCAATTTACAAAAGAAATAGGTTTTAATTGGAATTACAGTTCCACGTGGCTGGGGAAGCCTCACAATCATGGAGAAGGCAAGGAGGAGCAAGTCCTGTCTTACATGGATGGCAGCAGGCAGACAGAATGAGAGGATTCAAAAGCAGAAACTGTGATAAAACCATCAGATCTTATGAGACTTATTCACTACCATGAGAGCAGTATGGGGGAAACGACCCCCATGATTCAATTATCTCCCACTGGGTCCCTCCCACAACACATGGGAATTATGGGAGTAGAATCCAAGATGAGATTTGGGTGGGGACACAGAGGCAAGCCATATCATTCATCCCTGGCCCCTGCCAAATCTCATGTCCTCACATTTCAAAGCCAATTATGCCTTCCCAACAGTCCCCCAAAGTCTTATCTCATTTCAGCATTAACTCAAAAGTCCACAGTCCAAAGTCTCATCTGAGACAAGGTGAGTTCCTTCTGCCTAGGAGTCTGTAAAATCAAAAGCAAGCTATTATTTCCTAGATACAATGGAGATACAGACACTGGATAAGTACAACCATTCCAAATGGGAGAAATTGGCCGAAACAAAGGTGCTACAGGGACCATGCAAGTTTGAAATCCAGCCAGGCAGTTCAATCTTCAAGCTACAAAATGATCTCCTTTGACTCCATGTCTCACATCCAGATCACACTGATGCAAGAGATGAGTTCCCATGCTTTTGGGCAGCTCAGCCCTTGTGGCTTTGTAGCATACAGCTTCCCTCCCACCTGCTTTCATGGGCTAGTGTTGACTGTCTGTGGCTTTTTAGGTGCACAGTGCAAGCTGTAGGTGAATCTACCATTCTGGGGTCTGGAGGATGGTGTCCTCTTCTCACAGCTCCACTAGGTGGTGCCCCAGTAAGGACTCTCTGTGAGGGCTCCAAGCCCACGTTTCCCTTCTGCACTGCTCTAGCAGAGGTTCTCCATGAGGGCCCCACCCCTACAGCAAACTTCTGCCTGGGCATCCAGGAGTTTCCATACATCTTCTGAAATCTAGGTGAAGATTCCCAAACCTCAATTCTTGACTTCTGTGCACCTGCAGGCTCAACACCAGGTGGAAACTACCAAAGCTTGGGGCATGCATCATCAGAGGCCATGGCCTGAGCTCTACATTGGCCCCTTTCAGCCACGGTTGGAGCAGGTGGGATGCAGAGCACAAGGTCCCTAGGCTGTACACAGCTCGGGGACCCTGAGCCTAGCCCATGAAACCACTTTTTCCTCCTAGACCTCTGGGCTTGTGTTGGGAGGGGCTGCTGTGAAGATCTCTGACATGCCCTGGAGACATTTTCCACATTGTCTTAGGGATTAACATTTGGCTCCTTGTTACTTATGCAAACTTCTGCAGGTGGCCTGAATTTCTCCTCAGAAAATGGGATTTTCTTTCCTATCAAATTGTCAAATTGTCAGGCTGCAAGTTTTTCAAACTTTTATGCTCTGTTTCCCTTTTAAAACTGAATGCTTTTAACAGCACCCGAGTCACCTGTTGAATGTTTTGCTGCTTAGAAATTTCTTCTGCTAGATACCCTAAATCATCTCTCTCAAGTTCAAAGTTCCATAAATCTCTAGGGCACAGGCAAAATGTCACCAGTCTCTTTGCTAAAACATAACAAGAGTAACCTTTGTTGCAGTTCCCAACAAGTTCCTTATCTCCATTTGAGACCATCTCAGCCTGGACTTTATTGTCCATATCACTATCAGCATTTTGGGTGAAGCCATCCAAAAAGTCTCCAAGAAGTTCAAAACTTTCCCACATTTTCCTGTCTTCTTCTGAGCCTCCAAACTGTTCCAACCTCTGCCTGTTACCGAGTTCCAAAGTTGCTTCCACATTTTTTGGGTATCTTTTCAGCAATGCCCCTACTCCACAGGTACCAATTTACCGTATTAGTCCGTTTTCATGATGCTGATCTGGGCAATTTACAAAAGACTGGGCAATTTACAAAAGAAAGAGGTTTAATTGGACTTACAGTTCTATGTGGCTGGGGAAGCCTCACAATCATGGTTGAAGATAAGAAGGAGCAAGTCCCGTCTTAAATGGCAGTAGGCAAAGAGAGAATGAGAAGACACAAAAGCAGAACACCCTGGTAAAACCATCAGATCTTGTGAGACTTATTCATTATGATGAGAAGAGTATAGGGGAAATGGCCCCCTTGATTCAATTATCTCCCACTGGTCCCTCCCACAACACATGAGAATTATGGGAATACAATCCAAGATGAGATTTGGGTTGGAACAAAGAACCAAACCATATCACAGCTCATCTGACAATATCATGGCGAGATAAGTGGTTCTTAAAAACATTTTTGACCAATCTTCATCTTCTGGATTTATTTTCAACTACACCTCCAGAGGAGGGCAGTTACCTGCTGTAAATAGATAGGGTTACTTCTCACTTCTCCCATTACCAGCTTTGTATTTTGCTTTGTTGGGTTTGCTGTCAGTTACCATTAGTCAATTATTTACTTTCTGGCTTCCAAACTTTTACTCCCCTCCCTCCCCTCCCCTTCCCCTCCCTCCCCTCCCTCCCCCCTTCTCTCCCCTCCCCTTCTCTCCCCTCCCCTCCCTCCTCCCTCTCCTCTCCTCTCCTCTTCTTGGCTTTGCATATTGAAAACTCAAAGTGAAGCAAAACAAAATAACAGAACAAAACAACACAACTAATACAGTGTGGTTTCAGGAAGGAGGGAAAATAAATTCGTGGATTCAGTTGGCTCTTTTGTCTGCATTGAATTGCTTTCTTTTTGTAGGACACTGTGCTAAGAACTTAATTCATGATATTTCTAGGTAATAGGCATTATTATTGTACCACTTACAGTCCGCATCATTTTGCATATGGTGCTTCTTTTGTCTTCAGTGTAAAATATATCCAATGATCCCTGAAACACTTCCTCCTTTCAACACTCAGTAATCCTCTGTGTCCTGCTTTTTGAAGCAAAGCTGAAATCTGAAGTTTTATATGAAATTGCCTAATATTTTAAATATTGACATATCATTCTATAATATAACACATTTCTATCTTGGATTGACCCATAATCAACCAGTTTACAACTTTTTTTTTGAATGTGTATGCCCTATCTTCTAAGCTCCTTGAGGCAAGGTTTATGTTTTCTTTTATTCTCTAATTCCCGAAACCTAGACTGGTTGGTAATCAAATAATATTTGTTCTGGTTGATACTGATCCTAGTTGCTCTTTCTCTTACTGAAACTGACCCAATAGTCCCATAGATATTTTGTGGTGATGGTGGGGGGAATAAACATAGAAATTGACACTTGTGGTCTTAAAACTTGAAAACTTAATTTGTTTTACCTGAGTTTTTTCCTCAGAAAAGGATCCCCATGCCTCTCAAGAAGTATCAAAGAACTAAAAATCACCAGATCATCGCATTCAGACAATGGGACTCCAGGCCCCTCATTCCTTATGATTGTTTCCTTACCCCTCCTGAGTTCCTGTTTTCTCACACATAGTTACATTTCTTACCTGCTATCTAAATTCCCAGCTTTAGTAAGTCAGGGAGATGGATTTGAGGCTGATCTCCCATCTCCTCGACTGCTGCACCCAATTAAAACCTTCTTCCTTAACAATACTTCTTGTCTCAGTCATTGGCTTTCTGTGCATGGTAAGAGGCAGGGCCTAGACTGAACCCCTGGTGTTTTAGAAATATTGCCCCTCTCTTCTGTAGGCAAAATACGCCCAATTCCATTCATTCTTATATTCTTCACTTATATTTTTAATTAATGTGGCTGCACTCCTTTGATCTCTCAGATTTTGGTGAAGAGTATTGATAGGAATCATGGCGGGAGAAACCTACTTGTTCCTACTCACCACTTTTTAATAGTATACTTTGAGAGTCAAAGATGGGAGCATTAGGGTGCAGGCTTCTTTTCAACTCTTGGCTTTGAGCTGTACCTAGAAAGGAATTGACTGATGCTAAATACATGGAGGGTTTCCTCACTGTTTGTTTTCTTTCTGTTTTCATCACCTACTAGCTTGATTGTTATTTCAACAACAACACCATTTTACTGCTCTGTGGTCCAATTTTTCTCAGTCTCAGTGGGATGGCTTCTCTTTTATGTACCTATTTGCTCCTATTATATGGAAATTATGCTTTAAGTGGCTATACACCTGTTTATTCATTCTGCAAGTCTCCTTGCTCACTGTCAGTGTTTGTTTTTTGATGCTAATAATGCTTCTTGCTTTGTTTTATTCAGGTCCCTGACATGCTTGCTGGCCTGCAGTTTCTAATAAATAACAATAATGAATTCTTTCCCAGTTCCAGTTCCTCTCTCACTAGAGTCTTTCTGGAGTCAAAATGGAGGAAACTTCTATTTCTCTGGCTGCATATTTAGTGTTTGTAAACTGTTCAGTCAAGGTACTGATCAAATGAAGTTACTTGTGTTTCAATAATGTAGTACTGAGGTAATTTTATGAGTTATTTTTCTGCATCAGTTTTATCATTTAATTTTAGGATAGGTAATATCTTTTGATCATTCAAAATAATATTAAAATGCAAAATAATACAATGAAAGTCTTGCTCCCACCTTTTTCTCTCTTTTGCCCAGTTCCTATTGTCCGACTCCACATGTAACTACTTTAATTAATTTTTCTATATCCTTCCAGTGTTTGCTTATATACATGTGCCATGGTCTGAATGTTTGATTTCCTCCCAAATTTACATATAGAAATCCTAACCTCGAAGGCGATGGTATTGGGAATTGAGTCTTTTGGGGTAGTGATTAGGTCATAAGGATGGAACACTCATACATGGGATTAGTGCCCTTATACAAGAGATCTGAGAGAGAGTCTTTGTTCCTTCTGTATGTAAGAACACATTGAGAGGGTGCCATCTATGAGGCAGGAAGCAGGCTGTCGCTAGACACTGAATATGCCAGTGCTTCGATCATGGACTTCCAAGCCTCCAGAATTGGGATAAATACATTTATGTTGTTAATAAGCTACTCAGTTTGTGATTTTTTTCATAGCAGCCTAAATGGACCAAGGCAACATGTAAGGGAGTGCAAATTATATGATTATTTTGTCCTGCCTTTTAAATACAAGACACCATAGGCGGGGCGCGGTGGCTCAAGCCTGTAATCCCAGCACTTTGGGAGGCCGAGACGGGTGGATAACGAGGTCAGGAGATCGAGACCATCCTGGCTAACACAGTGAAACCCCGTCTCTACTAAAAAAAAAAAAAAACAAAACTAGCCGGGTGAGGTGGCCGGCGCCTGTAGTCCCAGCTACTCGGGAGGCTGAGGCGGGAGAATGGCGCAAACCCGGGAGGCGGAGCTTGCAGTGAGCTGAGATCCGGCCACTGCACTCCAGTCCGGGCGACAGAGCGAGACTCCGCCTCAAAAAAAAAAAAAAAAAATACAAGACACCATTGTTCTTCACTTTGAAGTTTTTAGTTACCGCTATTTCTTGGAGTTCAAGGAATGCCAAAATATGGAGAGGTGCATTCTTTTATACAGTTGAATAGTATTTCATTTGATGGAGGTACTGTCCTATGATTTATTTAACCAGTGCCTTACCGATATACATTTGTTTTGTTCCTATGATTTTACTACAACTTGCAATGTTGTGACAAATAACTTCTTAAAGACCTCATGTCACATGTGCCAAATAAGTTTGTGTTGAATACATTCCCAGAAGCGGTATTACTATGTCAAAAGATGTATGGATTTGTAATTTTGTCAGATATTGATAAATTGCTTTCCACAAGAGTTGCACCAGTATCTTTCCACATTGAGTTGCACTCAATGTGTGAGAGTGATATTATCAAGCTTACCTGTAGAGAGCTTTATCAAGCCTTTGGATTTGTCTTTCTGATGGGTAAATATACAACCTCAGGGCAGTTTTAATTTGTATTTCTCTTATTATGAAAGCAGTTGGGCGTCTTATTATATGACTAAAATCATCATTATTTTTTCTATATGAACTTTATGTTGATAGCCTTTGTTTATTTTCCTATTGGACTGTTAGATTTTATTATCAGTTTCTAAAAGGTCTTTGTATATTACAAAAATTAGTCTTCATATTTGCTATGTGAGCCAAGATTTTTTATGTGATTTGAGATTTGTCTTGGCTTACTGTGTTTTTCTTTTAAAATTATTTTAATTCGTTTTTTTTTTCAGATTTAGGATTTCAAGGTACAATAAAAGGCCTTTTTTTATAGCTCCCTCTCCAACACATAAAAGTTTATTCCACCATTTTAAATTTCATTTTTTAAATGTTTGAATTTTTGTTTGATTCATTCATTGAATAAATGTTTATTGAGTGTCTGTCACATATAAATGGTCCTGAATGAAGAAGCTTTGACTTTGGTTTTCTGACTTTACAGTGTTGTGAAAGTGAGACACATCCAGTAGAAACCATAGTTTGAATTTTCATCTTTCCCTGAGCTAGCAATATGGAGTACAAAACTCTCTCACAATGCTGGCAGGGCAAGGAGCTGCAACTTCTAGTCAGCCATGTGATCGTGAGGTCTAACAACCAACACCCTACAGGGTACTGTGTTGCCAGATGATTTTCCCCAACTGTAATTAATGTAAGTGTTCTGAGTACATTTAAGGTAGGCTAGGCTAAGCTATGATGTTCAGCAGGTTAGTGATTTGTTTTTCTAAAGACCACCAGAGCGGGCACAAAAGAACAGCCAGTAGGCAAGTGTAGGAACAAAACTGCAAGTTTATTTTGGTCACCTAAGGTGTGGGGAAGAGGTCTGTCGGCCTCCTGCAAAGAAGGCCTACAGAGTCCCCTGGTGGGGCTCTGGGAGGGAGTTCCTGCAGTCCTGACATCCCGACAGGAGTGGAGGACTGAGGAAGACTGCGCGTGGCGTCCCTCCGGAGCGGCTTTTCTAGGAGTGGGAGGGCAATAGGCCGGGCACGGGCGTGTCCGGGGGCGTTCCGCAGGTGCGACCAGGTAAATCTTGGTCTCTTCGGATTGACGTCACCTGGCGCATGCCCGGTTGGTCTGCACCTTCCGGGGCGCCGGCTGCATTTTCGCGCGCGGGAAAAGTTGGTGAACAAGAACCCGGAAGTGCACCATCTTGCCTCCGTTCGTCCAAACAGGTATATTAGAAGCATTTCTAACCTATGATATTTTTAATTTACTATGGGTTTAATGAGATATAATCCCATCAAAAGTCAACAAGATTTGTACTCTGAACTATTTTAAATACTTGGAATGTGTCAGTGATCAAAACAGGCAAATATCTTTGCCTTTGTGGAGCTTACATTCTGGTGGAGGGAAACAGGCATATATTCCTGTGAAGAGAAATAGATTAAAAGTAAATGAAATAAGTAAACTATATAGAATGTTAGAGAGTGATGGGCGCTCTTAAAATTAAGAGAAAAAGCAGGTTAAGGGGGACTGGAATATCAAGTGGAGTATATAAATTGCAATTTTAAATAGGATAAACAGTGCAGGCTTCATGGAGAAGGTAATAGCTAAGCAAAGCCAGGAAGGAAGTAAATGACTTTCATGTAAATATCTGGGAGAAGAAAATTCTAGGCAGAGACCCTAAGTCAAGAGCATGCCTGAGAAAAAGCAAGAAGCCAGTGGGACTGGAAGGTAATGAATGAAGAGGAGAGTAGTTGCAGAAGAATCCAGAGAGGCAATAGAGATTCGATCATGTAAAGCTTTCTAGACCCCTGTCTAGATTTTAGCTTTTACTTTGAGTATAATGAGGGACCATTATTGACTTTTGAGGAGAGGAATAACAAATATGGCATATCTTAAAAGGGTCATATTGCCTGTGAGTAGAAATGAAAATATCAGTTAAAATTCTATTGCAAAATTCTAGACAAGAGGTGATGAAGACAGAACAGAGTGGAAATAGTAGAGATGGTCAGATGTGCTACAAATCTGTAGGACTTACCAAGAGAATTTCCTGATGGATTGGATATGGGGAAAAGAATGCAAGAGGATGCCAAGATGATTGGAAGGCTTTCCTGAGAAACTAGAAAATTGGAGTTACCATCAACCAAAATACAAATGCTGTCAGTGGAAAGATTTGGGGGGAAATCAGAAGTTTCATATGGGCTTCTTGTATCATAGATTTTTAGGAGGTTTCCGAGTAGTGATGTTGAGTGGGCACCAGATTGGATGCAGTTGCCAAGTGAATGAGTATAAAGAGAAGAAGGACCAAACAGCATAGTCTGGGGCATGTCATTATTAAGACTCTGAGAACAAGAGAAGGGGTTAGCAAAAGAAGCCAACAATAAAGACAGTGTATCACATGTTGCTGATAGCAGTAAGCATTGAGGATAATGAGAACTGAGAACTGATGATAGGATTTACAATGTGGAATTATTGAGTGACCTTGTTAGTACTTTTGGTTAAGTGGTGAAGATGAAGCCCTGATTTAAGTAGGGTTTAAAAGACATGATAAAAGAGAAATGGATGACAATCAGTTTTTAGACAACTCTTTCAAAGAATTTTATTGTGCAGGAAAATATTTGTGGTAGCTGGTGGGAAAAGTGAGGCTAAGAGAATGATATTTTTCTTGTAATTATTATTTTTTTAAGTTGGGAGAAATAATAGCATGTGTGTATACTGATACAGATGATACCGAAGAGAGTCAGGATTTTATGATGGAAAGCATGGTGAAAAGTGCTAAATGATGCTTTTGATTAGGCAGGAAGGATGGGATCTGGTGCACAAATGGAGGGACTAGCTTTAGATTATGAAGATGGATAGTTAATCTATGCCAAAGGAAAGAAAAGTAGACCCTGTGTGTGGAGATGGGTGTAGATGTATATATATCATGTGCCAGGATCTTTGGAATGTTTCAATATTTCAGCGAGGTAATTTCTTACTCTTTTTGAGATGTTATAACAAATTACCATAGACTTGGTGGCTTATAAGTAAAAACTACTAACACACTTCTGAAGACTGGGAAGTCCAAGATGAAGATGCTAGTGGATCTGGTGTCTGGTGAGGATCTGCTTCCTGGTTTACAGATAGCCAACTTCTTGTTGTGTCCTCACATGGCAGAAGGGGTAAGGGAGCTCCCTTGGATCTCTTTTATAAGGACATTAGTCTCATTCACAAGAACTCCACCCTCATATCCTAATCACCTACAAAGACTCTACTTCTTAATACCATCACACTGGGGATTAGGTTTCCACATATGAATTGGTGGTGGAGGGTGGGTGACACAAACATTCAGTCTATAGAAGATAAGTGGCAAGGCCTTTAAGAATGAGGATAAGGGAGGAGGTGTTGAGGTGAGGAGAGAGACTAAGGAGTTATGGTCACCTTGGAGTATGGGAGACTGAGTGTGATCTAGAGGCATAAAGTATGCTGGTAGCATTAAGGGCCCTCTGGATGTTCATGACCATGGATTTTGAGTGACACTAGATAGCATGTAGCTATGTTCAGTAGAGACACTGAAGGTACAGAATGGTGAGAGTTCGTTTGACCAGTTTTGAGGCATTTCAAAATCAGTTCAATGATGTGAGAGAAGGGGTAGTGAGACCAATAATTTGTGCTGTGTAAGGAGGGGAATGAGGAAACCGAGACAGGGAAAAGATGGTAGGATTCATGTCAGTGGGGTTGAGGAATTATGGAGACTGAGGTATTGGTAGGAGTAAATTGTGAGGAGAAACAGGGGAGAGAAAGTGGGATGCAAAGTGAGATTATGGAGAGGTTGCAGTTCTGACAAAAGCTATGGTGTGATATTGAGAATGAGTAGCTGAGATAGGGTAAAAAGCATAATATGACATGTATTTTAAAGGACATAGCTGCAGTGATGGATCATTAAAAGGGATGAAGTTAAAAAAAGAGAAGACAGAGTATAAGATGGATCATCTACATGTATTATGGACTGAATTGTGTCTCCCCCAAATTCATATGTTGAAGCCCTAATTCCCAATACCTTAGCATGTGACTGTATTTGGATATAGGAAATTTAAAGCGATAATTAAGCTAAAATGAGGACATTGCAGTGAGCCCTAAAGCAACCTGGACTGGTTTCTTTGTAAAAAGAGGATATTAGGACATAGAAACACCAGAGATACATGCATGCAGAGAAAAGACCATGTGAAAACAGCAGCAAGAGAGTGACCATCTGCAAGTCACTGAGAGAGGCCTCAGAGGAAACCAACCCTGAGGGCATCTTAATCTTGCACTTTGAGCCTTCAGCGCTGTGAGAAAATAAATTTCTGTTATTTAAGCCATTAAGTTTTTGGTTTTGTTGTGGCAGCCCAAGTAAACTAATGTGGTGTGGCATGCTTATTAAATCACCATGGAAGAAGGAAGGAGTTGTAATGAAGGGAGTGATAGTGAAGAATCAGGGGCTAAAATTGCTGAGAAATTAGGGGAAAGGATNGAAGCATTTCTAACCTATGATATTTTAATTTACTATGGGTTTAATGAGATATAATCCCATCAAAAGTCAACAAGATTTGTACTCTGAACTATTTTAAATACTTGGAATGTGTCAGTGATCAAAACAGGCAAATATCTTTGCCTTTGTGGAGCTTACATTCTGGTGGAGGGAAACAGGCATATATTCCTGTGAAGAGAAATAGATTAAAAGTAAATGAAATAAGTAAACTATATAGAATGTTAGAGAGTGATGGGCGCTCTTAAAATTAAGAGAAAAGCAGGTTAAGGGGACTGGAATATCAAGTGGAGTATATAAATTGCAATTTTAAATAGGATAAACAGTGCAGGCTTCATGGAGAAGGTAATAGCTAAGCAAAGCCAGGAAGGAAGTAAATGACTTTCATGTAAATATCTGGGAGAAGAAAATTCTAGGCAGAGACCCTAAGTCAAGAGCATGCCTGAGAAAAGCAAGAAGCCAGTGGGACTGGAAGGTAATGAATGAAGAGGAGAGTAGTTGCAGAAGAATCCAGAGAGGCAATAGAGATTCGATCATGTAAAGCTTTCTAGACCCCTGTCTAGATTTTAGCTTTTACTTTGAGTATAATGAGGGACCATTATTGACTTTTGAGGAGAGGAATAACAAATATGGCATATCTTAAAAGGGTCATATTGCCTGTGAGTAGAAATGAAAATATCAGTTAAAATTCTATTGCAAAATTCTAGACAAGAGGTGATGAAGACAGAACAGAGTGGAAATAGTAGAGATGGTCAGATGTGCTACAAATCTGTAGGACTTACCAAGAGAATTTCCTGATGGATTGGATATGGGGAAAAGAATGCAAGAGGATGCCAAGATGATTGGAAGGCTTTCCTGAGAAACTAGAAAATTGGAGTTACCATCAACCAAAATACAAATGCTGTCAGTGGAAAGATTTGGGGGGAAATCAGAAGTTTCATATGGGCTTCTTGTATCATAGATTTTAGGAGGTTTCCGAGTAGTGATGTTGAGTGGGCACCAGATTGGATGCAGTTGCCAAGTGAATGAGTATAAAGAGAAGAAGGACCAAACAGCATAGTCTGGGGCATGTCATTATTAAGACTCTGAGAACAAGAGAAGGGGTTAGCAAAAGAAGCCAACAATAAAGACAGTGTATCACATGTTGCTGATAGCAGTAAGCATTGAGGATAATGAGAACTGAGAACTGATGATAGGATTTACAATGTGGAATTATTGAGTGACCTTGTTAGTACTTTTGGTTAAGTGGTGAAGATGAAGCCCTGATTTAAGTAGGGTTTAAAAGACATGATAAAAGAGAAATGGATGACAATCAGTTTTAGACAACTCTTTCAAAGAATTTTATTGTGCAGGAAAATATTTGTGGTAGCTGGTGGGAAAAGTGAGGCTAAGAGAATGATATTTTCTTGTAATTATTATTTTTTTAAGTTGGGAGAAATAATAGCATGTGTGTATACTGATACAGATGATACCGAAGAGAGTCAGGATTTTATGATGGAAAGCATGGTGAAAAGTGCTAAATGATGCTTTTGATTAGGCAGGAAGGATGGGATCTGGTGCACAAATGGAGGGACTAGCTTTAGATTATGAAGATGGATAGTTAATCTATGCCAAAGGAAAGAAAAGTAGACCCTGTGTGTGGAGATGGGTGTAGATGTATATATATCATGTGCCAGGATCTTTGGAATGTTTCAATATTTCAGCGAGGTAATTTCTTACTCTTTTGAGATGTTATAACAAATTACCATAGACTTGGTGGCTTATAAGTAAAACTACTAACACACTTCTGAAGACTGGGAAGTCCAAGATGAAGATGCTAGTGGATCTGGTGTCTGGTGAGGATCTGCTTCCTGGTTTACAGATAGCCAACTTCTTGTTGTGTCCTCACATGGCAGAAGGGGTAAGGGAGCTCCCTTGGATCTCTTTTATAAGGACATTAGTCTCATTCACAAGAACTCCACCCTCATATCCTAATCACCTACAAAGACTCTACTTCTTAATACCATCACACTGGGGATTAGGTTTCCACATATGAATTGGTGGTGGAGGGTGGGTGACACAAACATTCAGTCTATAGAAGATAAGTGGCAAGGCCTTTAAGAATGAGGATAAGGGAGGAGGTGTTGAGGTGAGGAGAGAGACTAAGGAGTTATGGTCACCTTGGAGTATGGGAGACTGAGTGTGATCTAGAGGCATAAAGTATGCTGGTAGCATTAAGGGCCCTCTGGATGTTCATGACCATGGATTTTGAGTGACACTAGATAGCATGTAGCTATGTTCAGTAGAGACACTGAAGGTACAGAATGGTGAGAGTTCGTTTGACCAGTTTTGAGGCATTTCAAAATCAGTTCAATGATGTGAGAGAAGGGGTAGTGAGACCAATAATTTGTGCTGTGTAAGGAGGGGAATGAGGAAACCGAGACAGGGAAAAGATGGTAGGATTCATGTCAGTGGGGTTGAGGAATTATGGAGACTGAGGTATTGGTAGGAGTAAATTGTGAGGAGAAACAGGGGAGAGAAAGTGGGATGCAAAGTGAGATTATGGAGAGGTTGCAGTTCTGACAAAAGCTATGGTGTGATATTGAGAATGAGTAGCTGAGATAGGGTAAAAGCATAATATGACATGTATTTTAAAGGACATAGCTGCAGTGATGGATCATTAAAAGGGATGAAGTTAAAAAAAGAGAAGACAGAGTATAAGATGGATCATCTACATGTATTATGGACTGAATTGTGTCTCCCCAAATTCATATGTTGAAGCCCTAATTCCCAATACCTTAGCATGTGACTGTATTTGGATATAGGAAATTTAAAGCGATAATTAAGCTAAAATGAGGACATTGCAGTGAGCCCTAAAGCAACCTGGACTGGTTTCTTTGTAAAAGAGGATATTAGGACATAGAAACACCAGAGATACATGCATGCAGAGAAAAGACCATGTGAAAACAGCAGCAAGAGAGTGACCATCTGCAAGTCACTGAGAGAGGCCTCAGAGGAAACCAACCCTGAGGGCATCTTAATCTTGCACTTTGAGCCTTCAGCGCTGTGAGAAAATAAATTTCTGTTATTTAAGCCATTAAGTTTTGGTTTTGTTGTGGCAGCCCAAGTAAACTAATGTGGTGTGGCATGCTTATTAAATCACCATGGAAGAAGGAAGGAGTTGTAATGAAGGGAGTGATAGTGAAGAATCAGGGGCTAAAATTGCTGAGAAATTAGGGGAAAGGATTCAGAGCATATGATATGTCAGCAAAGGTAGAGCATTTGGTGATATTATCTGATGACAATATATCAAAGCTGGCTTTTTAGGGAGGGGGGATGCTCTGAAAGCAGCAATGAGGACCAAGATGACATGTAAGTCACAGGCCCAATGACACTAAGGCTATGGATCAAAAAACAGCCACTGCAGGGAAAGCAGAGCCCATAGAGAGAGCCAGGTTTCAGTTAGGAAAGGAGGTGAAGGGGATAGAATTTTGCTGCTAATGGACCCACAAATTTCAGGGAGTACAGTGGAAGAGTTTCAACAATTGGATGGCTTGGGAAAAGATGACAGAGTGAGGATATAGGTATTCTTACTACGATTACAGGGTAGATTTTCTAAGAGTGTGCTCATGGCCATAAATAGAGGTAAAGGTATAAAGAAAATCTTGGAATATTCAAGGCAGAGAACCTCTTCAGGCCTTAGTGTATTAATTGGAGGGTGTGTGTGTTTCGGGGGTGGGGGAGTCGTGTTTCTGATTAAGAGGACAGAAGTCCTAGCAGGTATGGTTTTAGGTTCTCGACCTAAATACCTGGATTGGTGGTAATCTTAGAATATTCTGTCTTGACTCCGTGTTGATGGCCTTGGGGACTTTTGGGGAAGCAGAGTGTTACAATAAATGTGTTGGCTGCTTCACGCTTTACTATTCAGAAATTTATCTTGTTTTACTGTATGAAGTATTGAACCAAATTCATTTTGTTCTAGACAGTTACCCAGTTGGCTCAAAACCTTGTTTTGGATAGTCCTTCTCTTCCCCTTGGATTTGGAATGCCACCTTTATAAATGCTAAATTTGCATATGTATCCTGTATTTAGTGCCTATGTGTATTGTTTTAAAACTATTGTGATTAATAAAATAAATATTCTTTAAGAAGTGTTACATCATTTATAGAAAGGTAAGTCATAGAAATGTGGAACTGTCATTTGCTGAAGAAAAGGGTATAAGTTATTAAAGTTTACTTATGTTATAGAATAATTCTTACACAAAAATGTTGTGAGAACAACCTTCTTCATTATTAACCTTTACTGGGATTGTAATTCTGCAGATGTTGGTCACTGTTTTCTTCTGTGCTAACCTGGCCTTCACCATCAAACAATGACATAGCAACATAACCTAACTCCCAGGAGTAACATTATCACAAATTGCCATCTGCCATAAGGTAAGTTAATAATGCAAGGTTGAGCAAGTCCTCTAAGTTGCTGGTACATCCTGGCAGGGTCAGGTATTATAATTTCATCTGGGGAATAGGTTGTTGTGCTGCTGTCAACAAATTGAGATTCACAATTGGTTAGTAATAGTAATGATGATTAAAACAAACTACTGATATGAATTGTTAATGCTTAAAATCCTAAGGAAATAACGCTTAAAATCCTAAGGAAATTAAACACTTGAACAAAAGATTCTTAGCAAAGCAATTTTACTTCTGTGCAAAGGGGTGCCTCCTTGGCTAGTTGCCATAAGAGCACACCTGAATAAAGGGCACAAGAACCTTTATTTCTGACGCAAGTCCTGCCCCTCTACCCTTTCCCCATTGGCTGGGGTTGGGTCATATAATGTAAACTAATCCCAGTGGGCTAAACATTTAATTTTTTTAGATAGGGTGGGTATGTAAAAGAAAGTGGAGAGAAAGGGGAAGGGGGTGTTTATAATGAGCTAGAAAGTTAGTCCCCTTTTTAAGTAAGGAAAGGAATGTGAGCAGGTACTGATAATGCTTGGTACTGAGGCATGCCTAGGCATCTAACAAAGGCAAAAGGAAAAGGAGAAAAAGAAAAAAAGGGGGGGTACTATAAATTAAAGTATAAAAGATTGATCAAATCTTTTTTTTTTAAAACCATTGTATCCTACATAATTAAATAGGTGCCAATTTTGAGCACCTTACTAGTTGTTTGGTATTGTGCCTATAATTTGGATAGTGCATATTTAAAACAATAATAAATTATCTTGGTTTTACAGAGCAGTATGCTAAGGCTTAGGAAAATGAGAAACTTGCTGTCACACAGTGAGTAAGTGGCAGAACCGGGATTTAACCCAATGTCTTGGTCTGTTTTCTACTTGAAATAGTAGATTTCTTCTTTGCTTTCTTCTTACTTTACTGCTAAATATTGTTTAGATTAGTTATATGACAAAGAAAATCTCATAAAAGATAACTTCCAGAGCAAATAACATAAGAACACCTTAATTATGTTATTTTGCATAAGTAATTATCATTCCCATTTAATGTGCATGTAAAATCAGTGCATACATACTTTATCAATCTATCATCTGTTTATCTAATGTTGCAGAATAAATCTGTATAAATAACTATAAAGATAGAAACACTTAAATAAATTAAAATAATTAAAAAAACAAAATACATAGTGACTTGTGTTAATCTCATAAAATCCAGGATTATGGAAAAAAAAACCACACTGCTGTAATTGGTAAATACCACACTACTGAGATAGATTTATAATCCCAGTAGTATTTTTTTTTCCCTTTAACACAAGTGTGGTCCCGATACTGATCACATTATTTCTTTTACTCAGTATGTCTGTGGATTTTATTCAAAGGTTGTTATTGTTTTGCATTGTGTTGGGTAATGGTCATTTTAAACCATTACGTGGAAATCTAACAGTCACTGTCACAAGAAGTCTAATAAAAGATGGATTTCCTATTGTGTTCCAGCTACACATACCTCAATTCTGTTTTTTAAATGTGCTGAGCACCATGATGCCTCAGGGCCTTTGCATGAGTTTTCTTGTCAGAATGCATTTACCCCAGATATTCACAAATCTCTCTGCTTTACTTCAATCACATCTTCTTTCAACTTAGTTTCTTGGGTTTTCCTAACTGGCCTATCTAAAAGAGTGCCTCTTTCACTCTGCAGTCCTGGATCCTGCTTTTCTGCTGCATGTTTTATTTTATATTTATTTATTCATTTTTTGCTATCTCTTCCAAGATAATATAAATTATATTCCATCAAAGATTATTTTTTGTTCACTAATGTGTCTCCAAGACCTAGAACAGTGCCTGGGGTCTAATGAACACTCCAGAAACATTTGTTAGTACGTTGAATTTTAATATATAAACACTTTTATGCTGTCTTTTATTTTCACATTTCTCAAAATGTCTGATCTATAAAGAGCAGCTCTTATTTCTTTTTTCTCTCTTTAAACAAAATGATCATATATTTTATCTTCTTTAGATGGTATTATACCAATAAATGTCTTTCATGATTTTTTTGATTGTTATTCTTCTATAGCAACATATGGAATAAAATAATTCCCCTTTAAATAAATTGTCAGAATTTCCACCAATTTTAATGCTCTACCTAATTTGTAAAGAATGTAAAATGTTTATCAAAAGAAACAGAAAGAGAATACTTATCTCCAAATATGAATCTTTAGGGCATATATATTCCATCATTTATTGAAACACTTAGGATGCATTACTATAAATAATGCTTATGAAGACCCTTTGAAGTGCTTTTCAGGTATAAGATATTGTTATTATTTAACATTTTGACTACAGTGATGTAGAAGATATTTCTTGAACCGTCATTAGACATTTTATTTTTATTTTAAACAAAGCACATATATTTAAACTGTTGAAAACTCACTCCTAAATATTTAAACTTAAAATCATGGAAAAATGTTTTCATAAGACATTTGAAATTTTACTATTAATGTATTTTATGTGCTTGTAATTGGTAAATACCACTAAATATTTGAACTGAAAATCTTGGGGAAAAACAATCTGAGATTAGCAGTAGTTTTTACTGATCTCCATTCTACCCCTATTGGAATTTGGTCTTCATGGAAAGTCATTTAGAGTATTTAACAAGAGAGCAAACCCATTAAAAATATGCAAGCTCTTGGAAAACAAAATCCAGTATACTAATTAAACCTATTAAGGCAATTACAGACGACTATAAATGATGCAAAGTTCTGTTGGGCTCCTCATGCTACCAATGACAAAAAGCAAACGAGTTTCTGTTTTTCTAAATAGAGATAAAGAGTATGGGTGATTAATTTCAGCGCCATTGAGTTAATTTGCAGTGAGTCAACAGCAGAAAACATTTCCATGGACATAGAATAATGGTAGAAGAGAGTTGTTTTACCACTCAGTGGTAATACGGCTCTTTGTCTGGGAATGNAACAAAGGCAAAAAGGAAAAAGGAGAAAAAGAAAAAAAAGGGGGGGTACTATAAATTAAAGTATAAAAGATTGATCAAATCTTTTTTTTTTAAAAACCATTGTATCCTACATAATTAAATAGGTGCCAATTTTTGAGCACCTTACTAGTTGTTTGGTATTGTGCCTATAATTTGGATAGTGCATATTTAAAAACAATAATAAATTATCTTGGTTTTACAGAGCAGTATGCTAAGGCTTAGGAAAAATGAGAAACTTGCTGTCACACAGTGAGTAAGTGGCAGAACCGGGATTTAACCCAATGTCTTGGTCTGTTTTCTACTTGAAATAGTAGATTTCTTCTTTGCTTTCTTCTTACTTTACTGCTAAATATTGTTTAGATTAGTTATATGACAAAGAAAATCTCATAAAAGATAACTTCCAGAGCAAATAACATAAGAACACCTTAATTATGTTATTTTGCATAAGTAATTATCATTCCCATTTAATGTGCATGTAAAATCAGTGCATACATACTTTATCAATCTATCATCTGTTTATCTAATGTTGCAGAATAAATCTGTATAAATAACTATAAAGATAGAAACACTTAAATAAATTAAAATAATTAAAAAAACAAAATACATAGTGACTTGTGTTAATCTCATAAAATCCAGGATTATGGAAAAAAAACCACACTACTTAATAAATTAAAATAATTAAAAAAACAAAATACATAGTGACTTGTGTTAATCTCATAAAATCCAGGATTATGGAAAAAAAAACCACACTGCTGTAATTGGTAAATACCACACTACTGAGATAGATTTATAATCCCAGTAGTATTTTTTTTTCCCTTTAACACAAGTGTGGTCCCGATACTGATCACATTATTTCTTTTTACTCAGTATGTCTGTGGATTTTATTCAAAGGTTGTTATTGTTTTGCATTGTGTTGGGTAATGGTCATTTTAAACCATTACGTGGAAATCTAACAGTCACTGTCACAAGAAGTCTAATAAAAGATGGATTTCCTATTGTGTTCCAGCTACACATACCTCAATTCTGTTTTTTAAATGTGCTGAGCACCATGATGCCTCAGGGCCTTTGCATGAGTTTTCTTGTCAGAATGCATTTACCCCAGATATTCACAAATCTCTCTGCTTTACTTCAATCACATCTTCTTTCAACTTAGTTTCTTGGGTTTTTCCTAACTGGCCTATCTAAAAGAGTGCCTCTTTCACTCTGCAGTCCTGGATCCTGCTTTTCTGCTGCATGTTTTATTTTATATTTATTTATTCATTTTTTGCTATCTCTTCCAAGATAATATAAATTATATTCCATCAAAGATTATTTTTTGTTCACTAATGTGTCTCCAAGACCTAGAACAGTGCCTGGGGTCTAATGAACACTCCAGAAACATTTGTTAGTACGTTGAATTTTTAATATATAAACACTTTTATGCTGTCTTTTATTTTCACATTTCTCAAAATGTCTGATCTATAAAGAGCAGCTCTTATTTCTTTTTTCTCTCTTTAAACAAAATGATCATATATTTTATCTTCTTTAGATGGTATTATACCAATAAATGTCTTTCATGATTTTTTTGATTGTTATTCTTCTATAGCAACATATGGAATAAAATAATTCCCCTTTAAATAAATTGTCAGAATTTCCACCAATTTTAATGCTCTACCTAATTTGTAAAGAATGTAAAAATGTTTATCAAAAGAAACAGAAAGAGAATACTTATCTCCAAATATGAATCTTTAGGGCATATATATTCCATCATTTATTGAAACACTTAGGATGCATTACTATAAATAATGCTTATGAAGACCCTTTGAAGTGCTTTTCAGGTATAAGATATTGTTATTATTTAACATTTTGACTACAGTGATGTAGAAGATATTTCTTGAACCGTCATTAGACATTTTATTTTTATTTTAAACAAAGCACATATATTTAAACTGTTGAAAACTCACTCCTAAATATTTAAACTTAAAATCATGGAAAAATGTTTTCATAAGACATTTGAAATTTTACTATTAATGTATTTTATGTGCTTGTAATTGGTAAATACCACTAAATATTTGAACTGAAAATCTTGGGGAAAACAATCTGAGATTAGCAGTAGTTTTACTGATCTCCATTCTACCCCTATTGGAATTTGGTCTTCATGGAAAGTCATTTAGAGTATTTAACAAGAGAGCAAACCCATTAAAATATGCAAGCTCTTGGAAAACAAAATCCAGTATACTAATTAAACCTATTAAGGCAATTACAGACGACTATAAATGATGCAAAGTTCTGTTGGGCTCCTCATGCTACCAATGACAAAAGCAAACGAGTTTCTGTTTTCTAAATAGAGATAAAGAGTATGGGTGATTAATTTCAGCGCCATTGAGTTAATTTGCAGTGAGTCAACAGCAGAAAACATTTCCATGGACATAGAATAATGGTAGAAGAGAGTTGTTTTACCACTCAGTGGTAATACGGCTCTTTGTCTGGGAATGCTTTAGTAATCAAGGAAAACCTACAACCACCTGTTGACAAGAAAGAAAAAACATAAAAAGTTTCCTGCAACAGTTCGTCGTCTTCAATTGTGGTCAGTCTCTGAGGTTTCTCTTACTAGCATGAATGTTTGAGAAGATTCTTAACTGCTGCCTTCATATCTCTTAATGGATGATCAAAACATTATGACTTCTGTTTCAGAAGGCAATTTCAGGCTTATGAGCTAGTAATAGAAATTTCTTACCTGTCACCCGAAAGGCACTGATTATTATGTAATGGCACGAAACCCATCTCATTAAGGAATATGAAAATCAAGTACATAAAATCTTAAAAGATTTATGTACAGGTTTGTAAGACTGGTTTTTTTTTTTTTTTTTTTTTTTTTTGAGTCGGAATATTGCTGTGTTGCCCAGGCTGGAGCGTTGGAGTGCAGTGGCGCTATCTCAGCTCACTGCAACCTCCGCCTCCCAGGTTCAAGTGATTCTCCATCCTCAGCCTCCCATGTAGCCGGAATTACAGGTGTGTGGCACCACGCCTGGCTAACTTTTGTGTTTTTAGTAGAAACGGGATTTCACCATGTTGGCTAGGCTGGTCTTGGACTCCTGACCTCAAGTGATCCACTTGCCTTGGCCCCCCAAAGTGCTGGGATTACAGGTATGAGCTACTGCACCCAGCCTAAGGCTGTTTTTTTTAAATACTTAAAAAAACACTCAATTAGTGTTTATAATCACTCTGTGCAGCAACAGCCACAGGTAAAACTAGCCCTGCTCTTCAGATGAATAATTGAGGAAGAAAAATTAAGAAATTTCTCCCAATACCTCTCGTCAAAGGAGGAATAGAAGTTTGGGATCAGAATTCAGCTTTCCTAAATTCTAGTTTGGCAGACAATGGCCACAAAGAGGTGGCTCATGATACTATGTGATTATTTCTCCAATCTTAGCTTCCTGATGAATTTTCAGTTGTTTGTGTTTCATATATTGCAAAAACATATTTATTATTATTCTTCAAATTACAACAGATGTGCAAAGTCAGCCAGGGCAGAAGAGGCATGAAGGAAGGGCAATGAACAGCATATGTGCAGATACAACATCTATTAGAGAGTCATCCTCAGTGGTTTTGCCAGGAGTGGAAGCCATCAACAGAACTGCTTGAGGCTGCAGAATTTCATACAATGCTCTCCTCCAGAGTTAATCACAGCAGAACAGTTTAGTTGTTTTGGTGGTGTTAGTGATTGTCACCCCTATTTAATGTGTTCATTAAAAACAATGTGTATATGTTTTAAATGGCATATACCCCATGACAGAATGGAGTAAGAAGATGAATGAAAACTAAACATAATTAATGTCTTATTTTAAGTTCACGAGATTCAGGATTTAGGAATCCCAGTTACAAAGGTATAGCTAATTGAATTGTGATATGGTTTGGCTCTGTCCCCACCCAGATCTCATCTTGAATTGTAATCCCCCACTTGTTGAGGGCAAAACCTGGTGGGAAGTGATTGGATCATGGGGGCGGTTTCCTTGATGCTGTCCTTGGGATAGTGAGTGAATTCTCACAATCTGTGGTTGTTCGGTAAGTGTGGGGGCTCTTCCTGTTTTATGCACTTCTGTCTCTTGCCTGCTGTGAGAACTGTGAGTCAATTAAACCTCTTTTCTTTATAAATTTACCCAGTCTCGGGTATGTCTTTAAGGCAGTATGAAAATGGACTAATACAAATTGCTTTTTCCCAATTGTTTTAAGAAACATTCCTTAAAAGTGGGTATTTCTTAATTGAGGTCTTGTTAAAAAGAACAACTTTCTTTTGTTTTGACAAGGTATAGATTAATAGTAATGTGGAATAAGTTCCTCAGGGATCTCATAATCTGTGGACTGAGAAGTTCGGTTCTTGGACTTTTGTCAGATTGCCTGTCCCACAGAGTTCATCATCTTAACACATACTGATTATGCAAGGCCTTTTTTTGAATTCCATTTTAGGCTAAGAACTCAGTGAGGGCAGAAACTTTCTTTTCCATCTTTTTTATCATGCTTGCTTAATATTACACAGGCATTGAACAAATAGTGCATGAACCAATAATTTTATATCTGATCAAACTATCTCAGTCAAAATATTGAGTGAGAGAGAGCTATATAAAGTCCTGAAATGGCTAACTGAAAAGAGGACTCTCTTCAAAGCAATTAGACAAGGTAACTGGTGAAAGTTATTGAACATGATTCAGATTTTACTATTTTAATTTTTTATTTTTTATTTTATTATACTTTAAGTTCTGGGATACATGTGCAGAACATGCAGGTTTGTTACATAGGTATACACATGCCATGGTGGTTTGCTGCACCCATTAACCCATCATCTACGTTAGGTATTTCTCCTAATGATATCCATCCCCTTGCCCCCCACCCCCTGACAGGCCCCCGTGTGTGACGTCCCCTTTCCCTGTGTCCATGTGTTTCATTGTTCAGCTCCCACTTATGATGAGAACATGCTCAGTGTTGGGTTTCTGTTCTGTGTTTAGTTTGCTGAGAATGATGGTTTCCAGCTTCACCCATGTCCCTGCAAAGGACATTAACTCACCGTTTTTTATGGCTGCATAGTTTTCCATGGTGTATATGTGCCACATTTTCTTTATCCAGTCTATCACTGAGAGGCATTTGGGTTGGTTCCAAGTCTTTGCTATTGTGAACAGTGCTGCAATAAACACACGTGTGCATGTGTCTTTATAGTAGAATGATTTATAATCCTTTGGGTATGTACCCAGTAATGGGTCTTGAACTACTGACCTCAGGTGATCCACCTACCTCAGCCTCCCAAACTGCTGGGATTATAGGCGTGAGCCAGCGTGCCCAGCCTCAGACTTTACTATTTTTAAAGGATGAATGAAACTTCTGTAAATGATCTAGAGAGCATATCTAGGGTTTATGTAGCCTTGAGTTCCTCTTTGTCCATATACGGTATATGCTATGAAAGAGAAAAGAGAATATGTGCAATTAAGAACTTGGTTGCTAAATGATATCAGTGGTTCCCAGACAATGGCTTAAGATTGCCAAATGTTGAGCTCATGATGGAGCTTCAAGGATTGAGAAAATTCATTTACTAAGAAATCTGCCTGATCAATCATCTGAAAATAAATCATGGATTCTAAAAAATGTAAATACATTTAGCTACCCTGACTGACCTGGAAATAGGAATAATAATGGAGAAAGTTCCCAATAGGTCATACTGGAAATGGAAAAAAGAGAAACACTTAAAATGGCAGAAGATGGCACAACCTGGTTGTATGAATTTAAAGGTGTGACTAACATTCAGTATGATGAGATTCACTGTAAGAAAATTGTCTATGGAAAGGTATCCGTAAGTGTTCTCTAATAGAACCATAATGTGAGCCACATATGTAATTTAACATTTTCTAGAATCCACTTTGTGTAGTAAAGAATTTGACCTTGTCCAAAGAGAGATTTATCTTAGACCCTGTAAACAAAGACACTCCTTTCAGTATGAGATAGATTGACTGGTGCCAGTTAAACTAGATCTTAAAGACATGCCAGCCATACCCAATAGCCTTAGAATGGAGTTGTTCATGCCATAAATAGCATAAATAGCAACCATGTGATTTAGAGTGGGAGATTTGGGTTGCATGGTATCTATCAGTCATCTTAGAGGTTGAGTACAATCTTGTGGGAAATCAGTCAATCAATCATGCCTATGTAATAAAACCTCGATAAAAACTCTGGACATTGAAACTCAGGTGAGCTGTCTTGATTGGTAATACCCTGTGTTTGTTGTGACACATATTGATGCCAGGATGGTGATATGTCCTGAGAACAATGGATGCTTCATGTTTGGAACTCTCCTAAACTCTGCCCTATGAGTCTGTTCCCTTGGCTGAATTCAGTTTGTAACCTTTGTCTATGATAAAGCATAACCAAGAGTAGAATAGCTTTCAATAAGTCCTGTGAGTCCTAGCAAATTATCAAAACTAAGGATGGTTTTGGAAACCCCACAAACTTGCAATTGTTACCTGAAGAGAGAGTGCTTTTCCCTCTAACCTTATAGTTGGACACTGGGCAGTTGGTGTCAGAGTCTTGGGTGCACTTAATCTGGAGGATTGTGCCGTTACCTCTGCAGTTTGGATCACTTAAACTACATACTAATAAAGTAAAAATAAACAGGTGAGTTAGTATTACTAATATATTTTCTTTAACCCAATATGTCCAAAATATTATCACTTCAACAGGTAATCCAATAAAAAAACTATTAGTTAGCTATTTTACATTCATTTTCTTTTCATACTAAATCTGCTGACTAGTGGCTACCATGTTGGACAGAGCAGAACAGATACGTATTTCTGCTTAGAGCTCTAAGAAGAATAAATCAAGTAATGGAATTTCTCAAGATAATATTCACCTATCGTAAAAAGTTATGAACCTGAAGATTGAGGCAGATTGAAGAACATTTGGGTACTGAGTAATAGGACAAAAGAATATAACAGAGGACTGCATGTCCAGATTGAACACAGAGAATGTATATCCATGAATCTGATCATAAAGTGGATACAGACGCACTATATGGCAGCAGCCTTGGGGGAACATCAGCTGTCAGTTCATCTGCTGGTATTTCCATTCAGCTCAAGATGGTGCATAGGATACACTCTTGCCATTTATTGTGGGAAATATCTTCTCTCTCTCCTTCCTTCAATCCCCCTTTTCTTCTCCCTTCCCTTCTCTCTCTCCCTCCTTAATTCCTTTTCCCCCCATTTTTCTTTCTTTCAAGAAGTATTTATTGAGTTCTTGTTTATTTGTCATGTATTACTTTTCTCCTAATAATTTTGCCCCCCACCTGCAGGGGACATTTGACAATAAGTATTTGGAGACATTTTCAGTTGTCACAACCCAGGGTGAGAGTATTACTGGAATAGGGTCAGTAGAGGCCAGGGATATTGCTGAATATCCTGCAATATATAGACCTGTTTCCCACCATAAATGTTTAACCCTAAATGTTAATAGTGCTGCAGAAACCCTGTTCTAAAATGTTGTAGAGATGAAGGGAGTTACTCTTCTAGGCATAATTTTTCCTTTAAGAAGGAAAATGGAGGTTAAGAAAAATCTTTAGAGAAAGGAGTAATTAAAAATAATGACAATAATTTAACAGCGGACACTGGTGTGCTTAGAATTTTTTATTAACTATGATAAACATTTTATACACCTTAATCTACTTTATCTTTGCAACTTATGAAACAGATATGTTGTTATCTTCACCTTATGCATGAGGACATTGAGATCCTTTCTATTAGCTGAAGCTATGAAACAGTGGAGTTATCATGTTAGAATAATGGGCAAGAGGAACAATTGGCTCCATAATGAGAAAAAAACAGAATTGTGTGTGTGTATAGATATATATATATATATCTGTATCCCTTCCCCTAAACTGAGAAGAAACTGAGAGACCACAGAATGAATCAGACAAGTCTAGATTGATGAGTAGTTGAGTTTATTAGGACTTGATTATGAGACACTCCTGGATAGCAGCAAGAGAGCTTTAAGGGATCCATGCCACTTCCCACCTCTGAGCCGCTTTTAAGTTAAGTTTCTGGTTCTTTGTCTGCTGTGTGTGCGCACAATGGGACTATTTTTCTTGGTATGTTCTCAGATCCTCTCCAGGATGTTTGGGTTCTCAGCTGGGCACTGTGGCTTTGGCTCACTCCCTGGCCTTCAGGGTTCAAGCAGCAGATATACAACCTTAAGTAACCTGGTGGGGGACCTGTCACACAACTGTCTCACTCCAGTATTTACCATATACATCAGGGAAATGGGTTTCAAAAATTAAAGGAAACATAGTAGGCCTCTGTGATTTGAGGCTGTAATGGAGAGGATGGGTTAACAGGATTTGGAATTTCTGAAAACACACTCTAATAATGATATAAGAAATGATCTCATCACAGTAAAGAATGAATGTTTTCCAAAGGGACATATTAGTCATCTTAGTGTGTTGGAGCTGATGCACTCAATATCCTGTTTATATCCATTGGACACATGTGGTTCCTGGACTTGCATACTTCACTCAAGAACTTCCTACAGTAAACACCTACAACTCTTCGCTTGAGACATTTCTTGGGAAGGTGGAGAGTTCTCAGCCTGCAAGGGGGAGCCCAAAGACGTTAATATTTTTGAGGAAGACTCTAATGGTTGACAAGAGTTTTGCATAAAAGTCAGCTTCCTTGCCCCTCTGAGATGGGCTCTCTGCAGTCTCCACAAGCTCCTCAGCTACTGTTGGCCACAGTAGCATCCTAATTTGTAACACGCCTTGCGTTGGCTTCCTTCTTTCCTTGTCTTACTTTTCTGTGGGCGCTGCCTAGGATAACCTTCCATTTATAAACCTGTATTCAAGATTTTCTAGTGGAAACTAATCTAAGACAGGTGGTCTCAGATTGGGTCAGATTTTGAAAGTAGATGGCAAAATAAATTAGGGATAGCTTAAAGATGAATATGGATAAACCAAAAAATTGTAAACCTAGAATAAACCAATGCCCATGAAAATTTCTGGAGACAATGCAAATGGCTATCTTAGAAAGTAAAGTACAAATAATAAAGATATGAGGAATGTGCATTAACCAATGTCAAAAACAGAACCAATGTTGCTTCTTCCTTCTCTGTCAAGAAAAATTATCTGTACCTTCAATGAAAAGGGTAGAACAAATGTTAATGAAGAGGAATTGAAACCCATATTTCTTAATTCTCAAAACTAAGTTTAAGAATTATTTTTTTTTTTAAAGAAAACTTCAACTAATGGTGGACAAGAGTTTGTGCACGAACAGCTTCCCTGCCCCTCTGAAGTATATATTCTATGCAGGCTTTGAGATCTTTGACAATCTAAACTATTTACATATATGAATTCAGACAAATTGCAGGAAACTTGAAGATAGTATCACTGAACTTATGTAGGAAATGTTGAAAGAAGTGTGAAAGATGTGTAAGGATAGATGAGATCTATATTTTCAATAAGTATCAAGATATTTTATTTATAAACTGTAGTTCCCTCAATAGATCTAGGCAGGATTCTAAAATCAGTTATGAATTACTAGTTTGTAAGCATTTGTGAAATACAGTTGCAGTCATTTGGAGTCAGTGTGTGTGCTTGGACCATTCCTGGTGGAGCTAGACATGTAAAAAGTAAAAAGACTCAGAACTTTCCCAATCTAGTGTCAGAAAATTTGGTCACACCAATTATGACCCTGACTTTTCTAGTTACTAAATAATGAGAATATTATATATTTTAAATTATATACCTGATTTTTAATTTCACAGCAGAATTGCAGTACAAGTCTTAACCATATGGACATGGCTAACTATCTTTAAGAAAAGCTGGCCGGGCGCAGTGGCTCACGCCTGTAATCCCAGCACTTTGGGAGGCCAAGGTGGGCGGATCACGAGGTCAGGAGATCGAGACCATCCTGGCTAACACGATGAAACCCCGTCTCTACGAAAAATGCAAAAAATTAGTCGGTCTTAGTGGCAGGCGCCTGTAGTCCCAGCTACTCCAGAGGCTGAGGCAGGAGAATGGCGTAAATCCGGGGGGCGGAGCTTTCAGTGAGCTGAGATCAGGCCACTGCACTCCAGCCTGGGCAACAGAGAGAGACTTCGTATTTAAAATAAATAAATAAATAAAATAAAAGAACTTCTTGCAAATTTAAAATGGTGCATTGATTGCTCAGAGCTTGCTATAGTCTAAAAAACCAAAAGAAATAAATCTAACAATAAGAGAGCTATGCCAATTATAGAATCAATAAATCGAAATTATTTTCATTGTATTAACTTAAATTATTAACATAAAGACACAGTATGTGACATTTCAGTCTTGTAATTGTAGAATGATGATCAGTATTTTTCAGTAGGACATTAATGTTTGGAATGTCTGGTAGCAGAAATCATAAATGAAAGTATTCAATTCTATTGTTACTTTCGTGTCCTGGTTTTTAACTAATTTAATGTAGACATCTTTGCATTTTGTTTGAACTATGTGGAAGTTTCCCTTTGCATATTGATGATTAGTATGAGCCCTTTATACATATTAAATTATTAATCTATTTAAAAAACAACACACAGTTCTCACATCTCCTCAGATATATTCCGAAATAGTTGATCTGACGGTTGAAAACATCATTGATTCTCATAGATACATTCTGTTTTTCCTGTGAATTAAATCAGTTTACTCATCTCTAAATGCCAACATATTTTATATTTTATGGTGGTGGTGGTGGTGTGTAGAAGAACACTGGTCCTGGTGCACATGGAAATGGTTAGGTCTATTAGTAAGATGCTGATAATTTTTAAAAATAAGTAGAGTAAATCAATGATTTAAGTTACGAAGAGTTTAGATTCCTGCTTCTCATCAGTGAACAACTAGAAAGGAGGGCTGTGGCCACATCAATACTCTCCTTTCACTTTAAATCTCTAGTGGCTGAAAATTATCATCTCATGAATACCTC
Organism: Rhinopithecus bieti; assembly: GCF_001698545.2. NCBI lineage: Eukaryota > Metazoa > Chordata > Mammalia > Primates > Cercopithecidae > Rhinopithecus > Rhinopithecus bieti. The sequence continues at coordinate 2,088,873 of NW_016811527.1, read as the reverse complement.
CTAGTCATTTTTAAAGCTCCATATTGCTCTTTAAGCTCCTCTCGAGACAAAGTACGTGTAGATATTAGAACCTGATTGTAAGCAATTCAACAATTTAACTATCTCAGTCAGTTTTGTAGAACCTTCTTCTGATGTAAAATTGTTGAGCCATCAGAAAGGTCTTACTTTGTCAACACATTTCAGCTAATTAAACGTTTGTGTGCCCAGCAGACATATTAAACACTGTGTGGGTCAGTTGTTTTCTGTTTTACTTTCATAACTTTTGTCAAAGCTTATTCTCAAATCTGCCTTGCAGCAGTTTTCTAACATACACAGAGGACTGCAGGCTACTCAGGAGTGTTAGAAAATAGGGTATTCAGATTATCCAAATGAAATTAACACAACTATCAATTTACAAGTAACACAAAAACATTGAACCCAGTTTCCTTTTTTAAGTCAACTTTGCAGTTTTAGAATTTTTACCAAAATTACACATATGCCAAATTTTAGAATTCAAATTATTAATTTTAATAATCAAATAAATAATAGGATTTGGTATGAACAAATAATATCTTTCTCTCCCTTCTTTTGTCACCTTTGCCCTCCCCAGAGAAATCTTTTTCAATCCTTTTAAATCTCTCTCTCTGAATGTGTGTACATGGTATTTATCTTATGTTTCTAAACAACATGTTGTTGCCTTTTGATTTTTTAATTTTAAGCATTATCTACTGGCACCCTGCTACGGAGAGCAAGGTTTTAGCTCTGTGTTCTCTAGTTCCCCACCGCCACCCTCCCCACACACTCACAATATTAGAACCTGATTGTAAGCAATCCAACAATTTAGTCCTCTCAGTCAGTGTTTTATAGGATCTTCTTCTGATGTAAAATGGTTGCGCTCTCAGGAAGGTCTCACTTTGCCGACACTCACACTCTCCTCCTTTCCCACTTGTTCACTTTCCTTTCTTATTCAACTCAATATTACAATTTTGGCTGGAATAGTTTTCAGCATTTACCTTATTAAGACTGGGGAATTTTTTCCAGAGTCAAGAAGTCCAACACTACTCTGATCCTTGTTTCTTTGTCTATGAACTGTTTTGTTTTTTTTTTAAACAAACAAAAAAACTCTAGAAGTTTTTACTATTAGTGTTTAGACATTTTATGGTGAAGTTCTGTGATATGACTGTATTTTATAATTTTGCTGGCACTTGGTGGGGAAATTTTTCGTTTTCCTCTTCCTGGGAAATTTTTCTCTGTGTTCTCTGTTCTTTCCCTTCAATTGTTTGGAGATTAGATCATCTGGATTGATCCTTTTATTTTCTAATCTTTTTCCTTCTATTTCTCATTTATTTCCTTTCTTCCCATTTCTGGCAGCTGTACTCAGTGTTAGCTATTAAGTTTTGCATATCTGCTATGATATTTTTCCATTTCCAAGAGTTCTCTTTTTGCTCTAAAAATGCTTTATAAATAATATCCTAGTTTTGTTTTCCGGTTGTAGTACATTCTTTTGTCTCTCTGAGGATGTTGATGATAGTTTTTCGTTTTGTTTTGTTTTTGAGTTCGCTTTGCTCTATAGTCCACTTTTCCTCCACATTTCTTTCTCTATTTGATTATTGTGATCTCAACTTCTTATGTTAGATAATTTCCTCAGATGTCTGGTACCACTCAGTTGTCTCATATTCAAAGTGGGAAAATAAAACTTACTGGAAACGCTGAGACCTGGAAGGGAGTTATTATCTGTGAGCTTTGCTATAGGATAATCTGGCTGGGCTGGTTGATTTTCCAATCAGAAGTTTTGAAAAAACTTCTGATATCTCTATCTTTAAGGCTTTACCTTATGCTAGTCAGATTCTGCAGAGATTGATCCTCTAGTCACCTGTGTAGAGTTGAAGGATGGCTGCTATCATTCTGGGATTAGTTTTTCATTCTTAAATTCTTCAGAGATTCTGAGATGTAAATGGGACTGGTTTTTAGCTTTGCCTGGTTCCCATTTAGAGTTCAGTTATATACCACTCTTCCACCTGCTTTCCAACTTCCAGACCTATTGCTCCCATCTTTTCTCCTGTACTCCTCATTATTGTGAGATAATGACCCTCAAAAGTATACTTACGATAGTTTGGGTGGGGCTTCTGGGGTCAGAAAAAGTAAATGGGTGTATGCGATTTGATGTTTTCATCCTGGATCTTAATCTTTCTGAAATATTAGTAATTATTTGGAGACTGAAAGGGGAAATCCTGTGATATCCTATGTGCAGGCTATGTCCAGGCTTCCTGGGAAAGATTCTCCTAAATTCATCCAGTCAGATAGATATTTGTCAAAATTAAAATATATTCAAACATATTCAAACAGCAAAAGTAGCCTTGTGATGGTAATGGTTGAAACTGGACAATGTCCACTTGTGGGTTCATCATACATACCCTCTATCACTGTATTTATTTGAAATTTCCCGTAACAAAAATTTGTCTAAAAGAGTTATTCTATAGTCCTCATAAAGGTGTTTTTTTAAAATCTAAGACTCAAGTTGTTTTCACTTAAAAACTTACATAGCATTCTGTCACACATGTTGCATATTCAAAATAATTTTAATTATATGTCTCTAGAAAAGCTGTGGACTTCAGTCAAAACACTGCAAGTATTTTACATCAAGAAACCAATTAACTTCCTAATAATCTAGAGTCCCGCTGTGATTATAGGCTTATGTTGGCCACTAAATTGATCACCAGTCCACTTTTAAAAATTCTTTTCTTTCTCTTCTGCTTGTAACTCTACCTTAAGGTGGTCTTCTAATCATAGCCCAGTATACCTTTCCCTGTATGTCAGCTGACAAATGAAAAGGATTTTACTGTACCTTAATCAAATAAATTCAAAGTTGCTAAATATTTTTGTCCATGACAGTTTGTCTAAGAAAAGTATATCCTCCATAATAAATAAAAAATATTTAATATTATGTAAAATGTGAAATTTTGAAGTATGAAATGTGTGTGTGTATGTGTTTGTGTGTGTGTTTGACAGAATCTTGCTCTTGTTGACCAGGCTGGAGTGCAATGGTGCGATCTCGGCTCACTGCAACCTCTGCCTCCCAGGTTCAAGTGATTCTCCTGCCTCAGCCTCCTGAGTAGCTGGGATTACAGGCATGTGCCACCACGCCTGGCTAGTTTTGTATTTTTAGTAGAGACAGGGTTTCTCCATGTTTGTCAGGTTGGTCTCGAACTCCTGACCTCAAGTGATCCACCTGCCTTGGCCTCCCAAAGTGCTGAGGATTACAGGCATAAGCCACCGCGCCTGGCTGAAATGTGTTTGTAAATGCAGTAGCATTCTATTTAGAGTAGTGCAAAAATTTTATTATAATATTCTGTAACAATACTTCCAAAGGCAGCTCTTCAGACAATAATGCACCTGACCAAATGTATAAAATTAAGTAATGGAGATGAGGAAATTTTGGTTATTTATAGCATTTATTTAAGGACTCAGATATTAGAAGCAATCCGTAATTTTAAGAGAAGACAGTAGTTTTAAAAGAAATGTCAGATCTATGAAAAGGCTGTTACCAATCACACGAAGTCAACATTTCTTAATAAACATTCAGTTCCTACTGGCTGCACTCAGACCTTTATGTTACCATCTATTGTTTTGTCTCTTGAATTCATTTTGATTTAACTGATCAAAACCCAAGTTACCTATAAATTGACATTACTTCAACATGAGAAGTCTGAGAATATTGATGTTTCTATTTGAGAAAAATGTTTTACTGAATGAAAGAACGGGGGCTGGGTTGGTATGTGGGAAATCAAAGAATCCTAAGATTGGAAAAAACTTTTGGAAACCATCTTTCTGAGTGGTTCTCAGTCAGGATTGCTGATAGCCCCTAAAAAGGAGTGCTTGGAAATGTATTTGGGAATTTTTCATTATTATACAACTGAATGGGAAGGGTCTTACTGGTATTTAGTACGGAGGGGCAGGGATGATAAATAGCCTACAATGTTCAGGATGGTTTGAGATAATCAGGAATCGGCTCTCCCGACTCCTGATCAGTTCAGTCAGCATCTGATTCATGAATCCTTTAGACGTTGTTTTATTGTTAAGAATGATGAATAGCAAATTCACTTATAGGATTACAACAATGCAATTCTGAGAAGTTGAGCAGTAGTTGTAACATTGAAGAACAGCACAAATTCGTTGGAATTGGAAGGTCACAGAATAGAATCTGTTATCTTTCTACTTGACAATGATGGTTTCCAATGTGGTCTGAACCACAGTTGTCTAGGCCTAAATGTAAATTTGTTCAAATATGTTAAAATAATTGTTATTTTCCCAAATGAAATTGCCTTCTTTCCTGATCAAAAAAAAAAAAAAAAAAAAAAAAGCAAAATACCTACCATTTGTAAATAATCCAGAATATAGAAAAGAACAAAGAAGGAACAACAATCACTCTCAATTCCATTACCCAGAAAAAGCATTATTAATGTTCAGAACAGAGTTTCTAAACAGTAGCACTATTGAAGATTTAGGTAGGATAATTCTTTGATGGGGAGCCGCCCTGCCCTGCCCTTATAGGATGCTTATCAGCATTTCTGGCCACTACTCACTAGATGCCAGTACCATCCATATAGTTTTGACAATGAAAAATCTCTCTAGAGATTGCCAAATATTCCATGAGGGGCGAAATCACCCCTGGTTGAGAGCTACTGGTTTTGATGTATGTGTATGTAAGTGTGTGTGTTCAATCAGGTTATAATCTTGGATGGCATCAAAAATTCCAATGCTTACCTAAACTAACTAGCTACATGCCATAACGTATTTTGAAACATTTTTTACAGTTGTGAAAATGGGAGTCTTGAGGCCCAGTGGATTGCATGGGTTCTTCTACATAAGTAGCAGGAGGACTTAGTCTGATTCATTCTTTATCAATTTACTCATCTTTTAGATGTGGACCAAAACCTCCAAGGATAATGATCTGCATAGGTAAATCACCTGGCCTAACCTGCTGGGAGAATGTCCTAGCCTCATATTTTAGTCATTCGTTACCACAGTTTTTCTTTTTCTCTCTCTGTATTCTCTCAATTCTGAGCTGGCATTTATTTGCATTTCAGGCTAGATATTATTTATTGGTGGTTCTGTGTAGTGCTTGCATGGTGTGAAGACATTTTTAATATAGCCACATGCATTTTCTCCTGTACTGTATTGGCAAATTTGAAATGATTTCTGCTTAAACTGGTCACTAGGCTAGCTGATGAGAATTTATTCCCTGAAAGAGCAGGATAACTATTTTCTACTTTTTCCTAGTGGGTGAGATTGTGAATACTGTTTTGTGATTTATTAAAACATGAAAAATATATGTTGGCAAGTAATAACATGTAGTAGATTTACACTGGTACATTCCAATGGATTCATCAAGGCTTTCTCTTTTTAACTTTCCTGCACACATGGAGCTAGATTCACATGACAAATTCTTTAGATAAATTAAAAGAGCCCTTCCATACCTGACTGAGTGCCACATTTCATTTCCCTTTTCCATGACAAAAAGAGGCAGCTAGGCTTCCATTGACAAGCTCTTCACCTCCTGCCTCCAGCCTAACACAAAGACCCAGACAGTAAATGTTTTCGGAAAACTGTGTTACCAAGTTGCTGGAAATTTAATGTACTCCCCAAAAAAGAGTTGCTAAGCTTGGAATAAAACCACAAAATGTGTTCTTTCATGATAAGCAAATTTGTAGCATTAGAAACTCAGGGAAAAATAGAAAGCATGAGCATGGTTCCAAAAGTTCACTCTTGTGGCAGAGGTGATTAGTGCTCACCAACTACCTATGTGTTCTTCTACATTTCCTAGCCTCCCTTACATATGATGGCTCCAGACAGTACAATGTAAGTGTACACACTGCAGGGAAGAAGAGCCAGTAAGCTACATCACTCACACCTTTTCCTGGTATTTTGACTTTAGTGCCTACATGTTCCCACTGACGTGGCTATACAATGGAAGAAGCCTAGATCGCTAAGTTTCCACATAGAGGATAACTGTGAAAGTCCTGACCTGTGAACCAAAAAATAAATTATTTGTTACTGCAGTGTGGCTTTGCCTTACCTATGAAATCAGCCAGCCTTAAATGGCTGGGAAATGAAAAGAGTGTGAATTAGACACAGACAAGCAAATGAAGTGGAACAGAGATGCAATTAGCTCAATTTGAGAATTACTGATACGTTTTAATAATTATTTTCTTTGGAAGCAGAAAGAGAAATTTTATCTGAACCACTGGTTTGTCTATGGTGATTAAATATGTCAGCAAATATTTTTGGATGAAAATCTCATTGCATTGATATTTTACTCTCCCATTTAAATTAAAAAAAAAATTTAAAAGACCCAGTTGTGGCTATTCTTTTAAACTTTGTGGTTATATTTTAAATGTGAGACCCAAACAATCAACTAAATTGATAGTTTTTTTATAACATATTAGCAGAAAATTCACTGTTATTGTAACACATGGATCATAAATAATTGCAGAAACAATCAGAAGATTGGCAGAAATTTAGACATCTCGAATCTTTATTTCAATCCTTAAAAAAAAAAACCCTCCAAACAAAGCAGAAAACAAAACCCGGTATCTTACATTTCTAAAGTTACAGGAAGTAGGATTCCCCTATTTTGTCCTCCTCAAAAGGTGACAGAAAGAATTGGCAAATAAATTAAGTCTGGGAAGAAGGCCACCTGGCTTTTGTACATCAGACAAGAAGGAATGTCAAGCCAAGGGGTTTTCCCCATAAGGAGACAGTGGTAGTGAGGCGGACTCTTGAGGGATGGAAAGGGATAGGGAGTATCAGAACCTGGAATTCAGCCTAGATCCACACATGATTTGGAAAGCTTGATTTCACACCAAAATTGAGCCAAGGCTTAGTGGAAGCTTTACACTTTAGCAAATGTCAATTGAGTTTCCGATTTCGAAAAAGAGCCTAAAAGAAGAAGAAACAGAGCTTTGGCAGTGATGGTAGCTGACTGGCAATTGCTGCTGGTAGTGTTGGCTACACAAATTGCATGATCCTACCCCTCTCACTGACTCAGTCCAACAATGTGGGGGTACATTTTTAATCTGTGAAAGTTTGTAGTAGTAGAGACAATCATGAGTTCTTAGCTATTTGGATATTGTTTATGTTGAAAATAGCAAATAATCTTCAGTAACTTGAAGAATATAGAAGAAAATACATTTTTAAAAAATACTAAAATGGGTAATTTGATGTGTCAACTTGATTGGGATAGGGGATGCCCAGATAACTGGTAAAACTTTGTTTCTGGGTGAACGTGAGGGTGTTTCCAGAAGAGGTTAATATCTGAATCAGATTATATAAAGATCAGCTCCCACCAATGTGGGTGGGCATCATCCAGTTCACTGAGGACTCAGATAGGACAAAAAGGGAGAGAAATGGTGACGTCTCTCTCTGTCTCTTTTCAAGTTGGGATATCCCTTTTCTCTTGCCCCTGGACATTGAAACTCTTGATTCTCAGACATTTGGGCTTCAGAACTTCCAACAGTAGATCCCTGGTTCTTAGGCCTTTGAACGTGGATTGAATTACATCACTGGCTTTCCTGGCTCTCCAGCTTACAGACTTCTCAGCCTCCATAATTATATGATAAGCCAATTCTTATGGTAAATCTCCTTCTCATGTATCTATAGATATCCTATAGGTTCTGTTTCTCTGGAGAACCCTAAATACAGTTGGCTTCCCTAATCCACGGGGAATTCGTTCCACCGTCCCCAGTGGATACCTGAATAGTATCAAACTTTATATATACATATGGTATATGTACATGCACAAGCACCAAATATATGTACATGTATATATACCGTATGTATATATAATGATGATTCAACTTACATTTTTAACATATACATATGCCATCTGTATATATATATATAAAATGATGGTTCAACTTACCTTTTTTTGATTTTCTGATGATGGGAGTCAAGAAAGTAACAAAAGTCATCTATTGATGATACACATTCAATAGAAACTGTACTTTGAGTAGCCATACAACCATTCTGTTTTTCATTTCCAGTGCAGTATTTTAAAAATTATATGATATATTCAACACTATTATAAAATAGGGTTTGCGATAGATATTTTGCCCAATTGTAGGAAAATGGAAGTGTTCTGAGCACATTTAAATTAGGCTAGGCTAAGCTATAGTGTTTGGTGGATTAGTTGTACTAAATGGATTTCGATTTATAACATTTTCAAGTAGTGATGGGTTTATAGGGACAACACCTCATCATAAGTCAAGGAACACCATACTATGTTTTTTCCAATAGATAAACACCTATGATAGAGTTTTCCTATACATACATACTTATGATAGAGTTTCATTTATAAATTAGGCACAGTAAGAGATTAACAGCAATAACTAATAATAAAATAGAGCAATTATAATGATATGTCAACATCACTACTTTGGTATAATGACTTTGGGCCATGATTAAATAAAGTAAGGATCACTTGAACATGGTCACTGTGATACCATGACTGTTGATCTGATAACTCAGCCAGCTACTAAATGACTAGTGCTGGGTAGCAGCACATGGATACATTAGACAAAGGGATGATTCAAGTCCCCAGCAAGATAGAGTGGGATGGCATGAAATTTCATCACACTATTCAGAATGGCACGTCATTTGAAACGTATAAATTGTTTATTTCTGGAATTTTCCATTTTATATTTTTGGACCACAATTGACCATAAATAACTGAAACTGGGAGAAAGCAAAATCAAGGACTAAATAATGGGGAGAATACTATAATACAACCACCTGTTTAGTTGCTCATTTATTTTGTTCAATATCTTGCAGTCTGAAATCATACGAGTAATTCACATAAAGATAAAACCAGGGCTGGGGGCGGTGGCTCACGCCTGTAATCCTAGCACTCTGGGAGGCCGAGGCGGGTGGATCACCTGAGGTCAGGAGTTCAAGATCAGCCTGGACAACAAACTGAAACCCCGTCTATACTAAAAATACAAAGATTAGCTGGATGTGGTGGCACATGCCTATAGTCCCAGCTACTCAGGAGGCTGAGGCAGGAGAATCACTTGAACCCTGGAGACAGAGGTTGCACTGCACCCCAGCCTAGGCTATGGAGTGAGACTCCATAAAAAAAAAAAAAAAAAAAAAAAAGAAAAGATGAAGTCAGCTCTTGGTTATTGGGTATAATGTCTTCCCTGACAACAGCCTTCTTATGATAAGGTAAATTAACCAGTTAAGAACTTGTTTCTGGGTCACGTGCTGTGGTGGGACATCCAGGAGCTGGGGAGTCAAAGAGTAGAGGAGGGCAGGAAAATGTCCAATTGCAGAGTGACAAGCACATCATCAGCTGAGAGGGGGACCCGCTCTGGTAAGAGATAGGCACTGCTTTCAGGCTCACCTCCTGTGTCCTGGCAGAACCTTGAAAAATACACTGGCAAACAAACAACTTTCTCCTTATTGTCTGTATAGTATTTGATATTTAGAGCTTATGAGGTACACCCTTCAGAAGCTGACTAGGACAAACAGAAAGAAGAAATACTAAGAATATTAGATTCTGATGAACTATGCCACATTTTTCATGTTGGCTAGAGTAAGTTGCTGTTCTTCAGTGTGTTAAAACATTTATCATCACATTTTAGGTTTTAGTTCCAGCGTTTTTTAGGTTCCACTGTTTAATTAAATGTTGGGCCTTCTGTGTAGCAGACACATAAATGTTTGCGCTTTCTCTAAAGTGGCAGTTTTGTTAGTTTCTCAGGGACTTTTCTTCACGGCCACCTCCTTCTCTTCAGGCTTTAATATGGGAAATGCTTTCTTGAGGCATCATGTCTCTGTTTCAAGCCCTGATTTCTGGCAGTTCATCCTACATAGAATTTTCTCTATTAGGTTGTCTTGCTCCTCTTGGGTCTCTTAGGTGAGAAGGGTTTGTCTAGAAACAATATGTCTATCTTTACATGTATTCCTGAGACCCAGTGTCAACTTGCTGCACTGCATCCCTCTGTACTTGCCCTGTTGTCAGGGTGGACACACGTAGCACTCATCTTTCTAGACTGCTCCAGGAGAGAGTCAGGTTCCAGTTGCTTTGTGATCTCCAAACTCCAGGTGGTACAAGTCAGTTTCCAAACGTTTCTCAGAATCCCACAGTCCCATTTCACTTGCTTGGTGGAGACAGACAAAGAGAAAGTGAACAGCAGTGCTGAGACAATACTTTCAGTGAAGTTTCTAATCTACCTCTCATGAATCCTTAGCCTTTTCTTATATGTCCTGGTGGTGGCCTGTGCTGTAGCAGAATTAGTTTGGGTCTGTAACTTTTCTGACTGTTCTTAAATGATCTAATATATTTGTTTTTGAATATGGAAGGTACTTTTATCTATTTGTTGTGGTCTTGGGATTTTAGCTGAGACTCCAGAATCAAAAGTGTCCTATTTTAACAATCTATTACACACATCAAATAATTAAAAGGGGATTATGAATGCTAAAATAATAAAATGGAGGAAATAACTCCCAAACAAGTAAGGTAGGGGGAATGGAATAATAACAACGACAACAAAAATTAAAGCTGATGAATCCGAAAGAAGGCAAGAAATAACAAAATACCAAAGTACAGAAAAATCAGGGCAAATAGAAAGAACAAAATAAGGTACATATCTAAAGATATCTACAATCACAATAAATGTGAATGGATTAATATATTAGTTGAAAGAGAAATTATCAGATTGGAATTAAAAAAATCTAGTTACTGTTATTTGAAGAAAAAATACCTCACATGTTTAAACAGAAATAGAAAAAATGGAAGTAAAATAATTAACTGTAGAACAGATAAATTTTTTTAAACAATGAAGCTAGTATGTTAAAATCTGATAAAACAGACTTTAAGATAAAAAATTATAAAATAATTAAGGCATTTTTGTGGACAGGTAGAAAAACTATAATAGAGACTTCAGAATCATACTCAGAAATTTGATGTATCACAGAGGGTTACATTACCTATTAGGAGAGAAAGGTGGATCTAGTTATAAAAACTGTTGCTCAAACAACTCTTGAATAAAATGTATACTTGACTTCTACCTCTTGCCATATCCAAAAGTCACTATTAGACATATTAATAAAACCTGCTGTGCAAATTAAGTCTTTAGATCTTTTAGAAGTTGAAAAGAATTTCTCTGTTAGAAAATATATTTTAATACATCTAGAGGGGGAATATGACTCACAGGACCCAGAGAGCATATAAAGAAAAAATTAATTTTGATTATAAAAAAAGTTAAAATGTAAAAAAGTATAGGAAAAAAAAAGATGCTATAAGCAGCAACAGAAAAGTCAAATGAAATATAAGTCATAGACTGACTTCAATGCATAAAAGCAGGAGAGGATTAGAATGTGGAATTTATAAACAGTTCCTATAAATAACATAGAACAAATTAAAAGCCCAATAGGAAACAATGGACAATACATTTAAACTTAAGAGAAAGTTTAAATTGCCAAAAAACAAGTAAAAATATTTTCGTACTAAATGGTAATCAAAAATACACGTTGAAACCAGAATAAGATAATTTTGCAACTATCAGATTGAAAAGAGTGGAGAGAGAGAGAGAGAGAGAGAGAATACCAAGCATTGGCAAGAATGTTGAGCAATGGGAGCTCTCCTACATGGTGGTGAGTGTATACTGGTGAAACCACATAGCAGTTCTATTTCACAATGTGTGGTCAAGTTTAAGATGCATGGATGCTATGTAGTGGATACAAAAAAGGAGCCTCAGCATCAATTTCCTTATCTAAGGAAACTATGACATTCTGTCTTGTGAAAGATTGAAGGCCAAAAATAAACATTTCTCTAACTTTTATGAAGTTAGAGCTCTGGAAGCAAGTTATGTTCTGTCAGTTAGAAGCATTTTAGCAATATTTTGAAGGCAGAAGAGATTTGGGGTGATTCCTATAGCTTTGTTATGACTGGCAGGCAAAGTCATGGCAAAAGACGTTGTTTTTGTTTTTGTCCTAGCAGCAGTGACTGTTAAGTCACTCATCAGAGTTGAGAGGTAGTCATAGTTCAGAGGCTGTGATTTCCTGATCCTGGGATCACAGTGATAGTAGTTTATTCTTTAACTTAAATAGTTACAGTATTGGCCTCCTGACTTCCTACCTTCCTGGTCGTGGCAAAGGTGGAATTCTCCAGCTGAGTCCATTTATTGGCATTGTTCTGAGTCATTCCTTGGTGTGTGGAACTGACTCTGCCAGCCTCTTCAATGATTTTACAAGCACCTAATACTCTATGTCAGATCTCCTTCTGCTTAAAATGGTTGAGGTGGTTTCTGCTTTCTACAACTGAACTCTGATACACCTGTCACCTAGGAATTCTACTTTTGCATATATACCCTAAGAAAACTCTTGTGCCTAAGCAGACATGTATGAGAATGTTCCTTGTGGCATGATTAGTAATAACAAATATGTGACTTGATAGGAGAAAGGGTTTGAAAAGAGAATAATTATGAATCTTGGAAATAGTCAGTAACAAATTAAAAATAATAAACACATAAATACAAAACATAGTATCTGCCCTTGGTCATTTTGGCAGAATAGTTATAATTTTTAAGTGCAAGACTTTTGCAGCTAGATTTTTTTTAAGATTCCTTTATCAGCTTTTCTTTTTTTCCTTATACACTCTTTCAAGCCTTTCTCACACTTTTCTATAATTTTAAGTATGATGTATATGTTGTATATGTTGATGATAGTCAAAGTTATATCCCTGAGATTCTGACTTATGTCCAATGGACTCCTGGATATCTTTTCAGTTAGGTGTGTTGAAGACATTTCAAATTCAGTGAGGTTGCAAATAAACTAATCTGTGCTCCCAAACCAGCTCTTCACTCTATGTTCCTTCTCTCAGCTTATAGACAATTCCTCCCTAATTCCCCAGGTTAGAAACCTGGATATCAACTTTACCTACTTTCTCCCTTTTACCCTCTGCCTCTAACATACAATCACCATGCCCCATCAGTTCTTTTCCATTTATATTATTAACAATTTTCTCATCAATTATACTTCCACTTTCCTCATACATCTGCTATTGGAAAGCCTTTTACTCATTGTCACCTTGTCTCCAATCTTACTCTACCTTTTCTATTCCATTTACTATAGTCAAAGTGACTTTTCTAAAGCAAAAACATCATGGTGTCTTTCTGTTGCTTGAAATTCCTCAAAGGTCTCTGTTTCTCCTAAACATAATGTTCAAAGCCCTTCATAATGAGGCTTCCAGTGACCTCTTAGTTCTCCCATTTACCACGTTCCCTTTCAGGCTCTGCAATACCATCATACTGTGTCTTTCGGTTTCTTGAATACACTATGGTCTTTCCAATCTTCATCATGTTCCATGTGCTATTTGTTTTGCATGAAATGCTCTTTCCCTTTCCTTCCTACCCACTTCCATTAGATCTCAGCCAAGGAAATAAGTATCTTCCAATGGCATGTTTCTCTAACATATGCCTACACATTTTCTTGATTGACAGAAAACAGCCTTTATAAGTGATTTGCTTAGATGAGGATCAAACAAGGTCCACACATTGCAATAGGTTAAAATGTCGTAATCTGTGATACTTACTTTTCTCATTTTAAACGCCATTTGTATTTGAAAGAAATACATTGATTTGTCTCATAGAATTTCCACATATCAGATTTCAGGATTTCAGTTTTATGGTGATATTTAACACATTCCTCTATCCACCATGTTTTCTGTTAGCTAATAGTTTAATCTAAAGGCTTGATTAGATGCATATTTTAATTTTACTAAGAAAATTTAGCAGATGGTGCTGTGTACTTTTTCTTGCATCTGTCAGGAGACATATAGAGCTGGTTGTTTCTCTTCTAGGGCTATTCAAGTCATCACTCAGTTCAGACAGTTCCAGCCTAATCCATCATAAAGCAACCCATTAATCTTTTACTTCACAGTTTTAGCAGTCATTGGATGATTGCTATCTAAATTCAGTATTCCAATAGGTTGCAATATGATGATTTTTCTCATTCTTTCATTTTGTCTTCAATTTGTTACCTGAGAATATAATTGATACAGAAAGGCAGCATGAATGTTTGATTCTTTCTTTCTGTTTACTAATTTTAGGAATAATGGCTCAGTGCCTGTTATGATCATCCCACAGGAGATAGTCTCAACTCCACACCCACAATTTGGTTTGGAATATGAGATTGATGATGCCACAAATGCAGCAAGAGGGTATGAAGATATTTGTTATTCATATAATGAGTCTTTGTGAGGAGCACAGGGCAGACTCTGAAGCAGGTCTGAAAATGTCTTTAGAGAGCAAGGAAGGGATAAGTGGCTTTGAGTTTTATTGTGGTTAGAAAGTGGGGTTGGGATGAGGGCTCCTGCACTCAGGCTGGGGCTTGCCTGCTTTAAGCACCATGGTGGTGGCAGTTGGGGGAACATATGGGCTTGCCCACAGGGGGATAATAGGGGATGAAGGACGAATGGGATTTAAAAGAAAGTTGTAAATAGTCAGACATGAGTAAAAATGGAGTTGGACTATTTGCTGTAATTCACTCCTGATGTTTGACTGATGATTGAAATGTATCATGTTTGTTTAAGTAAGCCATTACGGCATTTATGAGACCTGCATCCTGTATCTGCTAAGGGTGGTGAAAGTTATATTAAATGCTTGATTCAAGAGCCCAATATTGTATATTCTGAATGGTGAAATCAGTGTCTTTCATTCTGTTCTCTAAATAGGTCTAGTGTAATGGATTTTTAACCCTTAAAAACTCTGTTTTAGTTTATATTGGTCCATATTAACTATTTTAACTGGTGAAGTGGAGGTACATGGAGCCCTAGTTCATCAAGCTGATTGTAAGGGCCAAATATTTAACTTGAAGATAGTGCAATATCAGGAGACTAGATAGCACTTGTTTTTTTAAAGCTTCACTTTTTCTTTCAGAACATCACAAGACTGGAATCAAGGTTTTGGCTTGGGCTATGGTATGATGTGAGGCTCAAATCAGGAAGTATCTGCTTTCAAATTCAGATCCAAGCTCACATGGTTTGTAAAAGTATTTAGTTTTTTTCAAGGTTGCAGGGTGAAGGGTTCAATTTTTTGCCGGCTGTTGGCTGGAAGCTCTTTTCTGTGTGGCCTACTCCATATGGTAGCTCACAAATTTGGCAGTTTGATTATTCAAAGCCAGCAAGGAATAGTGTCTATTAGTAACACTGATGCTACAATCTTATGTAATATATGTAATCACATATATCCTTTCACCTTTGCTGTGTTCTATTGATCAGAAGTGAATCACAGGTCCTTCTCACCCTCAAAGAGAGAGGATTAAACAAAGTTGTGACTATCTAGAGGTGAGGATCATGGTGTTCATCCTAGAGTCTGCACAATACTGCAGGGTGGTTCTTTCTTAGGTCTCAGGTAGATTCCTCACACATTGTTGATCTCGAGTTCCCTCTCTGCAGATTTATTTTTCAGTGACTTTTCCTGTGAACTTTAGCTTTTTTTGGTATCCCTGGACTCACAAATCTATACTTTCACCTAAAAGAATCATTATTCTCTGACTGGGCTTTTCCTCATTCACCCAGTGCCAGACTTTGGAAATTTCTCAAGGTAGTAAGCTGGGACAATTTTAATAATTAAATCTTTTGAATTGTCCCTCAGAGATTATTATCCCTCATTGTCTGATGCCTCCAGCGTCTTGAAAACCATTGTTTCATGTATTTTACCCAGTTTTTCATTGCTTCAGGCAAAGGGGCAAATCCAGTCTAGTTACTGGATCTTGCCTGAAAGTGGAAACCTGATAGATTTCTTTTAGTAATTAAACTGTGTGTTAAAATACATTTTAGTATAACGCTCCACACATGTACTCATCATTTCTGGAACAATGTGTAAAAATTCTCTTATTTTTTCAAAAAGCAACCACAAAACTCTTATGAAAACTTTTATCATGCAATCATATTATGCTTATTATACATTATTTGGAAAACAGAAGCACCAAGAAGAATATTAAAATCACCTATAATCAAATCATACTGCCAAGATAAAATTACTGATAATATTTTGGAAGGTATGCTTCTAATTCATTTTTTTAAAAAATTGGGGTCCTTTCCCCCAGTATTATATAATGAGCATATTCTGGTGACATTAACTATTTTTCAAAATATGATTTTCAATGGTTGGATGAAAATCTATTTGTAGGTTCACTACTCTTAATTTGATCATTACTCTTTCCTGGGAGCATTTAGATAATTTTCAATTTTCATTATTGTAAATAATATCTTTTAAATAAATCTTTGTCCAGACTTCTGATTATTTCTTTAAAATAGATTCCTAAATATATAATTACTAGTTCAGCCTTCTTTGTTAAAAACAAAGGAAGCTGTTAACTTTTGTTTATGAAAGATACTTCTCTCTTTTCTAGTAGATAGAATACTTTATCTTGTAGGGTTAGAGTTGATGGATGCTAAAGATTATTTTACCATACTGCATTGTAACCCTACAAGTATAAATAAACTTCATTTAGTGAAGACACCTCTCTATATTCATGCTAGTTAATTGAAAAATTCTATAATCAGGAGGAATATTCTGAAAGATTAATGAAGGTTGTCAAAAGAGCAAGCAGACAGGGATTCAGATGCTGGGATAATTTCATATTTTCCCTTTTAAACTTGCATTATATTATAATAGATACATATCAGTGAAAAAAGAAATACATTACAAAAATACATGAAAAGCTGTAATGCATGAAGTTATAATCTGTGATTAGACCATTGGTATTCAAATTTTGGCTTTTCCATTTATTAGTTTTGTGGGTTAAAAAAACATCTTTGGGTCCCAGTTTTTGCATCTGTAAAATGGGGATAGTGTTATACCTTAAATGATTGTTATGATGATTTAATCAGATATTAAATGTATAGCATTTAGAATCATGCTTGGCATACAGTAAACAAAAATGTAGTAGACACTATTAGTGTAAATCCTCTATAATACCTTATAAAGAATTTCCTTTTCCTTAGTAAATAATCATTAAGTCCTTTTTTTGGATAAAGCAATTGGTTAATTTCTGGTACTAAAGCAAACAGAGTTTAAGTTACAGTCTTATGAATCAGTGGATTTAACTCAGTCTCCTAGTCATAGACTTTACTGTGAATCAAAGACCTCTATAAAGATATTTTCAATTTCCTGCTTAGCATGAAAATTCCTCTTGAAGTCTCTCTAATAGCTGATCTCGCTACCTTCCTCTGAGAATCCTGGTTACCAAAGCTGATTTCCTTCCTAAAATGGTATGATTCATTTTGGGGGAGTCCTATATAGGGGTTCTATGAGGACGGGTTCTCAGAGAGCCTTAGCCAAACCAGCTCTTCCTCCTCCCACTTGCAGTCCATGGAATAACTGCAGAATGTACTGAGAAAGTGATAACCTGAGATAAGGACGATGTGTCTGGAATAACCCAGGCTGTATCCTCACTCCTCTGAGAACAGGAAGATTTTTAATGTTTGTGCTCAGCAAGTTTAGTCATGTACAGTGTATATACACCCAGGGTGGAGTGCTTTCAGAGTTCCTCAGCTGTGGTATGACATGGAGCATGAGAGGAAACACTCCATCCAACTTACGCTGCCTTCCTGAACCTTGGTGGACTAGTTCTCCATGGAGTCTAGGCTTTTGTTTATCCTTGTTACCTATCTGTGAGTGTAAATCTGCTTTGATGAATTTTTTGTGTGACTGTTGTGTCTCACGTGACTCATGCAATTGATAGAAATACCGAGGTTTCTTTTGCTTCTCACAGCTGTTCTTACAGTATTGAAACTGTTATGGCAGCTGGGTCCACAGGGAAAAGTAAGTGCTCCAGTCTTTTCTGTCTCTCTGACAAACTATTCTTCTCTCCACTATTATCGGCTTTCTTATAATTAATATATTCATTAAAAATTCTTTTTATTTTATAACAGTTTAAGATTTACAGAAACAATGATAAAGATAGGACAGAGAGTTCCTGTGCATTCCCCTTCTCCCCTTGTTGTGATTTGTATTGTTATGGTTTCTTTTTAATCTGGTTTTGAGGTCTACCACATGAGAGTGGTCATAAGACAAGACAGCCACTTACCAGGAGAGCCCTGACCAGAGGAAAATTTTAGATTCAGGTGTGTTGGTCAGGTGAGCCACAATGAAGAAGTGAAACCAATATGCATGAAATCAAAAATTTATTACTCACAGGTCCCAGAGAGGTTAGGGGGCTAACAAGAGACCAAGAGGAAGTTCAAAGCTCAGCCAGTAGTGAGGAGTGAGAGTAAGAAAGAAGGCATCCGCGGGACTACACCTTTATTAAAGTCCCTGAGTGTTATCCCTTAGATTTTCCCTTGTGGGTTGTGAATTGGCTAGTTTAATGGATACACATACCAAGAAGGAACTTATTTACATTTTTGTATTGACCCTTAAATTTTCATACTGCTCAGCAGCTTTAGGGTGTGTTGAGTTTTGGTCAGTAGGATGAGGAACAGTGGGTTATATTACAAAAAAAAAAAAAAAAAAAAAAAAAAAAAAAAAAAAAAAGAAAAGAAAAAAACATGGGAAGGGGATGTTTTAATCTGGCCAAAGGTGATGGGGTACAACTGGGTTTCAAAAAACTCATGTTGGGCTTAAAAATGGATGCTGAGACAACAATTACATGACACGAATTTATGATACCCAGCAGTTTCCACCATTATTAACATCTTATATTAGTTTAGTGTATTTGTCACAATCAGTGAATCAATATTAATACATTATTATTAACTAAAGTCCATATTATATTCAGGTTTCCTTAGTTTTCAACTAATGTGATTTTTCTGTCCCAGGATCCCATCCAGGATGCTAAATTACATTAAGTTGTTGGGTATTTTTAGGCTTCCCTTGGTTGTGACAGTGTCTCAGACCTTGACAGTTTTGAGGACTGCTGGTCAGATATACTCATATTGTAGAATGGCAATTTATTGGAATTTGTCTGATCTTTTTCTCATGATTAAACTATGGTTATGGCCTTTCTGGAGAAAGATTACAGAGGTAAAGTGCCCTTCTTATCATGCCATCTCAAGGGCATACACTATCAACATGATTTATAACTGTTAATGTTGATTATGATCACCTGGCTAAAGTAGTGTTTGTCAGGTTTCTGCACTATAAAGTTATTTTCCCCAACCTTTTCATTCTGTACTCTTCATAAGGAAGTTACTATGCCCATCCCACGGAGTTACACTCTGTCTTATTTAAGGTAGGATAGCTATATGATTATTAGAATTTTTTTCTGCATAGGCAATTTATCACTTTTCCCATAATTGTTAATTTATTTAACAATTTATTTATATCAATACAGACTCATAGAAAGTTATGTATACATTGGGTTGCAGTCCATTACTGCTTTATTCTCTGCCTCAGAGTGCTCCAGCTTTGGCTATTGGGAGCTCTTTCCATTGGTTCCTGTGCCCTTTGACATACATCTATCAATGCATTTTGTTTACTTTTGTTCACTTGCTTACTTTCTGGTACTTTAAGGTGCTCCAGGTTCATCTTGTGTATTTTCTGCCCCAGTTCTATAATTCTCAAATTCTCCAAGAAGCCTAGGTTCCTCTTGTTGGAGAATGGTATTAGAAATCAAAGTCCAGGCGGTGGGTATTCTTGTTGTTACTGGAGTGTCAATTATTCTAGGTCTTCTAAGCTGACAGAACAAATAACTATACATATATACTAACCCATATGTATTTACATACTTATAAACATTTCTGTATTGTAATAATCTGTATGTATATTAAGTTAAATATGATCCCTTACTGATGTCTCTTGCTCTAATCCATTACTACATAAATCATTCTAGCCTCCTCCCCTGGCCAATATGTAAATTTCTACTCCAACAGCAAGAAACCTGGCTTGCACAATCTGCCATACATTTACTTAATTTTTCAATTCCAATATACATCTATAATAGTATCAAAATTGATAACCTGTACCCCCTTCGAAAACAACTTCTATTGACTCACATTATAGGCAGTTTCTTTTGCTCTTAATCTACAGACTTCATTTATTTCCCAAGTTACTTAGGTTGGCACATACAGTAGATGATTTAATCACAGATCACAGTCTGCATTATTTCTTGGGATTCCCTCAGCTCCTAAATGATTTTTATTTTAATTTACTCCCACTAAGGATCAGTCTCTATGCTATAAAGTTCTACAGGTTTTGACAAATAGATAATGTCATGTATCTACCCTTACTCTATCATACAGAATGGTTTCACTGCCCCCAAAACACCCTGTACTTCATGTATTTATCTCTCTTGTCTCTAACTTCTAGCACTCCATGACATTTTAACTCATAGTTGTGTCTTTTCTATAATGTAATATAATTGGAATAATACAGCATGTAAGTATTCAGATTTCTTTCACTTTGAAATATGCAGATGCTCCTCAATTTACAATGGGGCTATATCCTGGTAATCCCATCACAGATGGAAAATATCCTAAGTTATAAAATGTATTTATAATAAACATCTAACCTACCAAACATCATAGCTTGGCATAGACTACAGTAGTCTAGACGACTTACATTAGCCTACAGTTGGGCAAAATCATCTATCACAACACCTATTCATGAGCTATTGAATAGCTCATGTAAATTACTGAATATTGTACTGAAAGTGAAAAAGAAAATGGTTGTATTGTACTGGAAGTATGGTTGCTACTGAATGCACCTTTGTAGCATCATCACAAAGTAAAAAAGCTCATAAGTTGAGCTATTGTTAATTGGTGACCATCTATACATTTAAAACTCCATGTCAAGGAATATATATATATATATATATTTGAGTTTAAATTATGGCCATTCTTGCAGGAGTAAGGTATATCTCATCGTGGTTTTAATTTGCATTGCCCTGATAATTAGCGATGTTGAGCCTTTTTTCAAGTTTGTTGGCTGTTTGTATATCTTCTTTTGATAATTGTCTATTCATGTCATTTAGCCCTTTATGATGGGATTGTGTTTTTTTCTGCTAATTTGAGTTCCTTGTAGATTGTGAATATTAGCCATTGTCAGATTAATAGCTTGTAAATATTTTCTCCCACTCTATGGGTTATCTGTTTACTCTGCTGATGATTTATTTTACTGTGCAGAAGCATTTTAGTTGAATTAGGTCCCATCTATTTATTTTTGTTTTTATTACATTTGCTTTTGGGTTCTTTTATGAATTCTTCACCTCAGCCAATGCCTAGAAGTTTTACCAATGTTATCTTCTAGAATTTTTATGGTTTCAGGTCTTAGATTTAAGTCTTCAATAAATCTTGAGTTGATTTTGTGTAAAGTGAGGGATGAGGTTGCAGTTTCATTCTACTACGTGTGGCTTGCCAGTTTTCCCAGCACCATTTATTTAATAGGGTGTCTTTACCCACTTTATGCTTTTGTATGCTTTGTTGAAGATCAGTGGGATGAAAGTATTTGGCTTTATTCCTAGGTTCTCTGTTTGGTTCCATTGGTCCATGTGCCTATTTTTCTACCAGTTTTAAACAAACCATGCTGTTTTGGTAACTACAGCCTTGCAGTATAATTTAAAATCAGGTACTTCGATGCCTCCAGATTTGTTCTTTTTGCTTAGTATTGCTTTGGCTATATGGACTCTTTTTTGGTTCCATATGAATTTTAGAATTTTTTTCTAGGTCTGTGAAGAATGTAATGATATTTTCATGTGAACTGCATTGAATCTGTGGATTGCTTTTGCCACTATGGTCATTTTCACAATGTTGATTCTACTCATCCATCAGCATGTAATGTTTTTCCATATGTTTGTGTAGTCTATGATTTCTTTCAGCAGTGTTTTGTAGTTTTCCTTGTAGAGGTCTTTCACCTCCTCAGTTAAGTGTATTCCTAAGTATTTTATTTTCTTTCTTTGCAACTGCTGTAAAAGGGATTGAGTTCTTGAATTTTTTCTCAGCTTGATTGTTGTTGGTGTGCATCAGTGCTACCGATTTGTGTGCATTGAATTTGTGTCCTAAGACTACTGAATGCATTTTTTTATATCTAGGAGTTTTTTGGATGAGTCTTTAGGGTTTTCTAGGTATATGATCATGTTGGTGAATAGTGACAGTTTGACTTCCTCTTTTCCAATATGGATGCCCTTTATTTCCTCTCTTGCCTGATACCTCTGGCCAAGACTTCCAGTACTATGTTGAATAGAAGTGTTGAAAGTGGGTATATTTGTCTTGTTTCAGTTATCAGGGGGAATGCTTTCAACTTTTCCTCATTCATTATGATGTTGGCTGTGAGTTTGCCATAGTTGACTTTTATTATTTGAGGTATGTCCCTTGTATGCCAATTTTGTTGAGGGTTTTTATCATAAAGGAATGCTGGGTTTTGTCAAACATTCTTTCTCCATCTATTGAGAGGATCATATGATTTTTGCTTTTAATTCTGTTTGTGCGATGTATCACATTTATTGTCTTGCATATGTTGAACCAATCCCTACATCCCTCTTATGAAATCCACTTGATTGTGATATATTGTCTTTTCCATATGCTGTTGGATTTGGTTTGCTAGTGTTTTATTGAGGATTTTTACATTTATGTTCATCAGAGATACAGGTCTGTAGTTTCCTTTTTTTGTTATGTCCTTTACTGGCTTTGATATTAGAATGACACTGGCTTCATAGAATGATTTAGGGAAGATTCTCTATCTTTTGGGATCATTTCAGTAGTATTGGTAGCAATTCTTTGAATGTTTGATAGAATTAAGCTGTGAATCCATCTGGTTCTTGACTTTTTTGATGGCAATTTTAAAAATTACTGATTCAATCTCACTTGTTATTGGTGTGTCCAGAGTTTTTCATTTTTCCTGATTTAATCTAGAAGGGTTGTATATTTCCAGGAATTTATCCATCTCCTCCAGATTTTCTAGTTTGTGCATGTGAAGGTGTTAATAGAAGCCATGAATGATCTTTCGTATTTCTGTGTTTTCAGTTGTAATATCTGTCATTTCATTTCTAATTCAGCTTATTTGGATCTTCTCTCTTCTTTTCTTGGTTAATCTTGCTAATGGTCTATCAATTTTGTTTATCCTCACAAAGACCCAGATTTTTGTTTCATTTGTCTTTTGTATTTTTTTTTGTTTCAATTTCATTTAGTTCTGCTTTGATCTTTGTTATTTCTTTTCTTCTGCTGGATGTGATATTTGTTCTTGTTTCTCTAATTCCTTGAAGTGTGACATTAGGTTTTCTATTTGCACGTTTTCAGACTTTCTGATGTAGGCATTTAATTTTATGAACTTTCCCCTCCTTCAAGCCACAACAAATGACTTGTTAACATTTATTTTTATTGCTGAATTATATTCTTATTGTTATTTTAATTTACAATTTTCTAATGACAAATGATGTTGAGCATCTTTTATTAAGCATATTTGATACCTGTATATCTTCTTTGGTGATGTGTCTGTTCATATCCTTTGCTCATTTTAAAATTTCATTCTTAAATTTTAAAAGTTCTTTGTACATTTTGATGAAAGTCCCTAATCAGATATATGGTTTGAAAATATTTTCTCCCAATCTGTGGCTTATCTTTTCATTCTCCTAACAGTGTCTTTCATAGAACAGAAGATTTTAGCTTTAAAAAATACAGCATACATATATGGATTGTACTGTTGGTATTGTATCTAACAACTCATTGCCAAACTAGTTTCCTAGATTTTTTTCTTGTCTTCCAAATATTTTATAGTTTTGCCTTTTATATTTATGCAAATGACCCATTAGGTTTTGTGGAAGGTATAAGCACCATTCCTAGATTTACTTTTTTTTCGTATATTGACAACCAATTGTTCCAGCATCATTTGTTGGAAAGACTGTCCATTTTCCATTGAATTGCCTTTGCTCCTTTGTCAGTGATCAGTTGAGCATATTTGAGGGGTCTAGTTCTGGACTTTCTTTTCTATTCCATTGATAAAGGTGTCAACCCTTTCACCAATACCACTCTGTCTTGTTCACTGTATCTTAAAGCAAGTCTTAATCTTGGATAATATTGGTGCTTCTAATTTGTTCTTTTTCAATGTTGTATTGGTTTTTTTGGGGGTTTTTGCCTTTCTGTATAAACTTTAGATTCAGGTTGCCAATACAAAAAATGTTTGCTGGGATTTTGATTGGAATTGCATTGGTTCTATATATAAAGTTAAGAAGAATTGATATCTTAATATTGTATCTTCAACCTATGAACACAAAATGTATTTCCATTTATTTAGACCTTCATTGATTTCTTTCATTATAGTTTTGTAGTTTCCTGCATATAGCGACCTTGTTCGTATTTTGTTAGATTTATATTTAACTTTCATTTTTTTGGTGCTGTTTTAAATGGTGTTGTGTTTTTAATTTCAAACTCAAATTGTTCATTGCCTATAAGAGAAAGCTATTTACTTTTATATATTAACCTTGTATCCTGCAACAGTTGTTTTCGTTGATACTTTGGGGTTTTGTATATAGACTGTGATGTCATCTGCAAACATGCAGTTTTGTTTCTTTCCTCCCTATCTATGTAGCTTATGTATTTTTTTCTTGCCAATATACTAGCTAGGACTTCCTGTACAATGTTGAAAAGTATGGGTGCGATGTGACATCCTTGCCTTATTCTCAATCTTAGGGGAAAAATGTCCAGTTTCTCATCCTTAAGTATGACGTTAGTTGTAGGTTGTTTTGTAGATGTTCTTCATCAAGCTGAGGTTCCCTTCTATCCCCTCTTTGTTGAGAGTTTTTATTACGGATTTGTGTTGGATTTTGTGAAATGCTTTTTCTGTATTCATTGACATGGTCATATGATTTTAATTCATTAACTTGATGTGATGGATTAAATAATTGATTTTTTAATGTTACAACAGCCTTGTGTACCTAGAACATATCTCACCTGATTGTTGTGAGCATTTTTTAAATAAACTGTTGAATTTGATTTGCTAATGTTTTGTTGAGGATTGTATGTCCATGTTAACAGGAGATATTGGTCTGTAGTTTTCCTTTCTTGTAATATATTTATCTAGTTTTGATATTAGGACATGCTGGCTGCATAGATTGACTTAGGAAGTATTCCCTTTTCTTCTATTTTTTTTGGAAAATTAATATCATTTGCTGCCTTGACATCTGGTAAAAATGAGAGGGTCTTGAATGGCCTAACCACAAGTTATTCTTTGATTTAAAGGTACCAGGGAATTCTTTCAAACAGGTATGGTAAGACATGCAGACATTACTATCATAAAAGAAGACTTTTTATACTCACAGAGCCCTAGAAGCAGGAGGCACAGCATGCCAGGCAGGGCCACACAGGGAAGCACCCAGGTCAGTCAGGAGACAGACAGAGAGGGAAAAATGTGGGCAAGAGCCTTTACTGTGGTGTTTGTGGGAAGAAACAAGTGAGGCAGGCTTAGAATTAACTTGTTTGAATAATTTTAGTGGGTTTAAGGGCATGGCATAGGGTTGTCCTTTGTTTTCTGGTAACAAGTCCTGGGAAAATAAGGGTAGGGAAATAGTGGCCTGGAGTGTAAGAGCTCAGTAAATGGTGGAGTTTGGGGTATGGGCTCTGGATTGGTTGGTTTGCATTAGAAAGGTGTGCACCACCTGGCGCAGTGGCTCATGCCTGTAATCCCAGCACTTTGGGAGGCTGAAGCAGGCGGATCATGAGGTCAGGAGATCAAGATCATCCGGACCAACATGGTGAAACCCTGTCTTTACTAAAAATACAAAAATTAGCTGGGTGTGGTGGCTCCCGCCTGTAGTCCCAGCTACTCAGGAGCCTCAGGCAGGAGAATTGCTTGAACCCAGGAGGCAGAGGGTTGCAGCCAAGATCGTGCCACTGCACTCCAGCCTGGCTACAGAGTGAGGCTCCATCTCAAAAAAAAAAAAAACCAAAAAAAAAGAGAGAGACAGAGACAGAGAGAGAGAGAGAGAAAGAAAGAAAGAAAGAGAGAGAGAGAAAGAAAGAAAGAAAAGAAAGAAAGAATGTGTACAGAGCTGAGGCCTTTACTATCTCTAGGAATTGGCTGGCCCTGGAAGGAATTCTCCTAGGATCAGCAAGGCCCCAGGTTGTCAAAGCATCAAATACAGAAGCATGGTTATTACACCCGCCAACTATGCTCCCTTGGATAAGGTTCCCTAGTCTATCAGCCCTCGTTATCAAATAGACCAAATGCAGATCCCGCTTATCAGTGAGTGTCGGGTTTCAGTTCCCTGTCAGCTTGCAGAATTATTCAAACAGGCCAATCACATTCCAACATGGGACCTGAGAGTGCTCTCCACTCTTGATATTACAAAGCCTGCCTCCCACAGTCCTTGATTGTTTACTGTGCTCCCAAGTGCAACCCCATATGTCTCTGTATTGCCTGTGGTATCCTCCTCCCTGTGCTGTGAGTCTGTTTAATAAACTGCTGTCTATCTCATTTGTCTGATGTTGGATGTTGTGTGCTCAGTCATTCCCATAATGCTAGAGTGGACTCTCTTCCTCACCAATGGGATGAAAAGGAGGTGATCAAAACACTGATGCTGAGAATCAGGAAGGAGTCTTTATTGGATCTTCACCAGAAAGGATTCTGTGGTATTGTGGAAGCCCCCACAAGACTGGCTCCCAGGTGTTTCTCACATTCACTCCAGTCCATCCTCATACCCCAGTAATTGGCCAAAATTACTATTTGAGTGTTCATATCAGTCTATAGCTCCAGTGGCTTGTATACCAGGTAAACAGTTCTGGCCTCTTTCTTCTGGGATGTTCCTTTTCTCCAGATTTTGAGGTGATGATTTGCCCTGAAACTTCAGTTCTCTGATGGGTCTGAGAAAAGTTGTTTATTTTCACCTTGTTCAACTGTTTTTTGCTATAAAGTTAAGAGTGACAAATTCTAAACTTTTTACATGTTGGAGTTCTAATTTGTTCATATTTTTCATACTGTAATCTGACTTCTTTACCGTCAAAATTTTTCTTAGCAAAGGTCCAACTATCTTTATTACTAAACTTGATGGACACGTTTATTTCCTTACCTTAATCTCCTTGTGACATTTAAAATTGTTGACTACTTTACCCTTTTTGAAACTGTTGCCTTGCTAAATTTCTAAAATACCATAATTATGTTTTTTCTTCCCTAGGTTCTGCCATTATCTGTTCTTTAAATGTTAGTGTTTTCTAGGTTCTACTTTCAGTTTTCTCTACTTCTCAACTCTCTTTGGGTGACCCTCTGCTCCCATGATTTTAATTAGCTCTTCAACTTTAATCACTCCTAAAATCACTTTTATCATAATATTTTTTTCTACTTTCAGATCTCTCTATTACACTACCATTCTGGATGTCTGCATTTGAATGTCCAGTATTTCAGATTTGACACATCCCAATGAGAAATAAACATTTATTTTCTATGCCAACCACCCCAAACTTAGTATTTTATTCCTCGATCTCTGAAAGACTCTACTAGGCATCAATCACTCAAATCATAAACCTTGAAATTATATTTTACTTCCATTTTCATCTAATCTGTTATCATGTCTTTCAGTTCTATAGCACCTGGAAAGTGTGTCTTCCACTCTCCAAACGCATTGTCACACATCTTGTCTCCCACCACTAGTATCCTAAACAAGTGGTTCACAAACATTAGTATGCACCAGCACCACCTGGAAAGCTTGCTAAAACACAGGTGACTGGGATGGAGCCTATAGCTTGTGATTCTGTAGGTCTGGATTGGGGCCTGAAAATTTGCATTTCTAACAAGTTGCCAGGTGCTTTTGATTTTGTCAGTTTGGCGACCACATTTTGACAACCATTGTTCTAGCTTATTACGATGGCTGTCTAATGGATTCCCCTATTCAGGACTTTTTCCAAGCCATATTCCACTCCATTGTCTTGATTCTAAAACACAAATGTTCTTAAACTGTGTAATTGCTCTTCGTGGCTTTTTGGGTCAAGCAAGTGCCAGGCACATGCTTAATATTCAGTGTTTGTATACACTAGATAGGCATTAGAAAATGAATAGGATTTGCACAGAAAGAGTTGACACAATGCTGGCATGAGAGTGAGGAGAGAGGAGGGACAGGATACAGTATAACATTGCAAGGAAGCAATGCCTTTAGTGGAAATACATTTTATGTAAAACATTTAGCAATGAATTTTCATTATATATCATGTGTGTGTGTATATATATATGTTATACTTGGT
This sequence comes from Rhinopithecus bieti, assembly GCF_001698545.2. Lineage (NCBI taxonomy): Eukaryota > Metazoa > Chordata > Mammalia > Primates > Cercopithecidae > Rhinopithecus > Rhinopithecus bieti. The sequence goes on along the minus strand of NW_016811527.1, from coordinate 2,060,729 downwards.
TTAATATATATAGAAAATATAGGCCAGTGAAGAAATCAGCTTGATTAGAGCAAAGGATTATACTAGACTGTGACCTCCACAAGGACATAGAGAAACTCAGTATCTTAAACATTTTATTTTGCCTCACAGTGTTAAAAAGAATCTACGTTTACTTTTGCACTATCTCTCACATGTCTTGCATAGTTTGAATATTTGGTTTAGTTTTCCTCCATGTAGCTTTTTAGAGTTCAAGAAATATACATTTATAAAGTATGTCTACTTATTTGGTTTATGTGTAGAAACTTTCTCCATTAGAATTAGCTCAAGGACTTTATTTAGCTTGCCACCACAGTCAAGAATCTATTTGTTGTATCTCTAGAGTTTTAATATTATAATTTCTTTATGAAAAGAACTGTCATTTGGTTGAAGTTTCTCCTTCAAAGATCTTTCCACATGGAACATAGAAACTTGTTTCCGAAAATATTATTCATCTTATTTAGGAAAATCCTCTGTAAACTATTTGTTTCCTGTACACAGAGGTGAATAAAGTCAAGGAAAATAAAAAGAATATTTGGGTCTTCCAAGGATGATAGTTGACAATTCTCCCCCAAAAGCAGTGGATATCAATTAAGATCTGTATTAGATTCTTCCTGTTCCTTCTACTTTTCTTCCCTGAGAGCTCACAAAAGAGAGTAGGGACAATGCCTATTTTGAAACTGCTTCCAAGATAGTTTTGATCCATCCTTTGCAAGAACACTGACAGTTTGTTGGGTTTCAACTTTTGTTTTTCACAGGAAAGAACACTTTTCTTTTTTGATTTGGGGGCAATGTAGTGTTGCTGACCTTTAATTTGATGCAGGGGCATTGAAATTAAACAACAATAAAAAGTACCACACGTTATCACCATTCCTTCCCACGAGAGGACATTTTAATTCCAAAATGTAAGTAGAACATACTCCAAAATAAGAAATAATCTTTTAAATTGGAAAAATTATATTTAACAAAAAAAATACCCCTTTGTCCTTACTTTGCAGGGGACAATTGAAAACATTATTGGACCAACGCTTTTCTTAGCATCTGGGGACCATTGTCCTAGATAAGTTAGCCGCCTCTAGGAGAGAAAGTTAAAATCACCTTTGCTTTCTTTACTCTTTATTTTAATTTGTCATTTTAAAGCTTTGATTTCCATGTATGTCCTAGCAGCCTATTTTGGTTCAATTAAGTATTTCCTTTCCTGTTTTTCTCTGTTCTGCTCCAGGGGAACCGTTCTAACTGCTAAGAATTCGTGTCATTAGATCAGATGGTTCTTTCTTTCTGTCCTTCATCCAGTGGCAGGTTTAAAACTCTTTGATGATTCAGCTGTATCATATTTAAAGTTCTATTTCAAATCCTTCAAACTTAGGGTTTTAGGAAATAGCTAGCTGTGTGGGTAGGAAAGAGAAGAGTCTATTAAAATCTCCAATCCTCTTAGTGACCCATTCACTGAGTCTCTCAACAAATCTATTCAGTTCTTCCTTCTGCTGAAAACAAAGGAAAAAGCAAATGGGAAAGCAAAACCCTACCAAGACAAACCTCAGAAGAGCCCACACAGAAATAAGCCTTATTAAGAGAGACTATTGTGAGGCCTACTTATTTTGCGCATTCTGAGCACGAGGATATCAAATCTAACAGCTGAGTGGGGTCCAGCCAGTTCAGGCAACTTTCCTTTACAATACTGGAAGAGGCTCTTTCATTTAGAATTCTATGAATATGCAAAAAAACAAAACAAAACAAAACAAAACAAAAAAACAGAAAACAACTAAGGGTACATTCTTTACTGAAAGTTATACTCTGTTTACATACATAAACTTTCAAGGCTGTACAAGAGTTCTGAAATCAGTATCCTTTTGCTCTTCACTCACTGATTATTGAAAACTTTGAACAGGTGTAGCCAAGAAAATATTTCTGTTCCATCCTGCACTTCCTTCTATATGTGACACTGTTCTCATTTATCCAGGTCAAGTTCAGTCAGACTTATTCCATTAGGTTTTAGAGTTTTTTTTTTTTAAGTACTTACTCACAGACTAGTTATTAGACACTCTATCTTTAACAACTGGTTTCCATGGAAGGCTTTGCTTCCTTTCAACGTTCTGGCTTATTGTTAGTTGGGCCAGTATAATCTCCAGCTGTCTGTATCTCTAAGCTGAGTATTTTAAGTGTTTCTTCTTTGGGGATCAATGTCCTTCTACACACTAAAGCATTACTTTGTGAAGAGGGAGGATTAAATCCCTTTTGACAAGAAGAATGACTTTCTGTTTGAATAAAAGCTGGAAGCACATTTACCCATTTCTGTAGGACCATGATTACATCTATGTAGTACCATTAAAGATCTCTCCTAGAATGCACCCCCAATCCTCCCACATAGTAGTAGGAGTAGTAATAATCATATTAGCAAGAAACATTTCCATGATATTTCCTATGTGCCAGGTACTGTTCAAATGCTTTATTTTTATTAATTGATTTAATATTGAAATAATTCTCTAAATTAGATACCGTTATGCTCATTTACAGAAGAGGAAATGGAAGCACAGAGAGATTAAACCCAAGGTCTCTGATAAAAACATAGGCAGTCTAGTCTAGACCCTAGACTGTTTTTTTGTTTGTTTGTTTTTCTGTTGCTCTGTTGCCTGGGCTGGAGTGCAGTGATATGAGCATAACTTACTGCAGCCTTGAACTTTTGGGTTCAAGCAATCCTCCTGACTCAGCCTCCTAAGTAGCTGGAACTACAGGCACAAGCCACCATGCTTGGTTATTTTTTAAAATTTTTTGTAGAGATGGGGTCTCACTGTGTTGCCTAGGCTAGTCTTGAGCTCCAGGCCTCAAGTAATCATCCCAGCTTGGTCTCCCAAAGTGCTGGGATTACAGGCGTGAGCCTCCCTCCTCTGCTGAGACTCTGGTTCTTTAACTGCTTTTCTTTATAGTGAGAAACTAAACCAGAGGAATTGTTTTTTAATCACTTTATTACCAAACATCATGCCTTCTCCAAAGAGAAAGAATTAATTGGAAGGATGGATGGATAAATGGATGGATGAGAGGGAACTTATTAGGGGAAATGGTTCATGCGATTATGGAAGCTGAGAAGTCTCGTGATAGATCATCTGCATAGTGGAGACCCAGGGAGGTTGATATGCAGTGATGGCTCGGTCCAAGTCTGAAAGTCTCAGAACCAGGGAAGCCCCTGGTGTGGTTCTCAGTCTGAGGGAGAACGCCTGAGAACCTGAAGGACTGCTGGTGCAATTCTGGGAGTCCAATGACTGGAAGACCTAGAGATCTGATATCTGAGGGCAAGAGAAGGAGTGTCCAGCTCTGAGACACACACACACACGCACGCATGCACACACACACACAGAGAAAGAGAGAGAGAGAGCCAGAGCTATTTTTTTTTCTCTGCTCTTTTGTTCTGTCTATCCGAGTCCCCAGCCCACTGGATGGTGCCTGCCCACAATGAGCAAAGATCTTCCTCACTCAGTCCACCAATTCATTTGCCAGTCATCTCTGGAAACACCCTTACAGACACACCTAGAACTAATGCTTTATCAGCTATCTAGTATCCCTTAATGCAATTAAGTTGACACCTAAAATTAACCACCACACAGATTTTTGCAGACAATGAACTCAGGACAGAGACATATTATAACAGGATAATAACCAGCTTGCAAAACTTCTGGGAACTTTAGGGAGATTGTATTTAGGGAGCACAGATTTGAAACCAGATGTACAAGGATTTAAATATCAGGTGTCATTAACTGAACAAAACTGTGAGCATGTTTCTTAACCTCTCTAATCTGGTTTCTCATATAGAAAAGAACCTGTTTCTTAGCGTATTATGAGATGGAGTACAAAGAAAGAATAGCAGCTGAATGATATAGTAGAAAATTTGAACTCCTATGCTATCCTTTTTAATATGTGTTTACTTAATCAATACATATATTAATTTACATTAATACATACATTCCTTTTTTTTGTTGACAAATTTATTTTTATTTATTTTATTTTTTTATTATACTTTAAGTTCTAGGGTACATGTG